>NC_084793.1:177069320-177372445 GCF_963169125.1 Humulus lupulus
CATCCTCACACTATTCAAGTCTCTCCCCCTCATTTAATCACTTGCCAAGTGTGCAAACTTTATGTTGCTAGCTGTACACACTTTGCTGCAGCAAAGTTGACTGATGCTACAACAAAATGCCAGAATTTCAGCTCCAAGATGATTTCCTTGCACATGTTTCACTAAGCCTTCCAAGCACCCTTTTTTTTCCCTTCAAAATAGATACCACATTTTTAGAATATAATCCCATTATTTTCCACAAGAGTTATCATTAATTAAAACAGAATACACAAACAAAATTAAAAGACAAAATGACTAAAACCATACAATAATAACACAAACACTCTATTTCACTTAAATTTTTAAGTTCAAAAGCTCAATTAATAACTCTAAAATATAGAGTTATCAGAAGCCCATACCGACATACGATGTTGTTGACGACGAAGTCTAAGGCCTTCTTTGAGGTGATGGTGTTCATGGGCTCTGCTTCGACCCACTTGGTATAGTAGTCAACGGTCACGATAGCGTACTTCACACCTCCTCTCCCGGTCAGGAACAATCCTACTAGGTCGATTCCCCATACCGCGAAGGGCCAGGGACTGGTCATTAGGGTTATTTCTGTCGGAGGGGCTCACGGGATCTTCGCGTACCTTTGGCACTGCTCGCATTTGCGAACGTAATCGATACAGTCTTTTTTCATGGTTGGCCAGAAATATCCTTGGCGCAGGATCTTCTTGGAAAAGCTGAGTCTGGCTGTATGATCTCCGCAGAAGCCTTCGTGCACTTCATGCAGGATTGCACTCATTTTGGTCCTGGATACGCAGCGGAGGTATGGCATGGACAATCCTCTACGATAGAGCTTTCCGTCCATCATGACGTATCTATGGATCTAGTAATGAAGCTTTCTGGCTGCCGCCCTGTCCGTTGGCAACCCCCCGGTTATCAGGTATTGGATGATGGGTCCCATCCAAGACGTGGAGTAGTCGACAACATTGATCGTGGAGGTCAGAATACTCGGTATGGGGAGATGGTTGATTGGGACTAGCCCAACAAGCTCCGCCTCAGCATCTGTAGCAAATTTTGCCAACGTGTTTGCAAACACGTTTTGCTCCCTGAGGATTTGGCGGATGGAGTGCTTCTTGAAAGTTTGAAGCATCTCTCGCGTCTGAGTCACTTAAACTGCCATCTTTTCCCCTTTAGTTTGGTATTCTCCTGAGATCTGCCTGACAACCAACTGGGAATCGCTATAGATCTCCAGGTTTACGGCCCCTACTTCCCGGGCCAGGCGCAACCCAGCCAACATGGCCTCGTGCTCGGCCTCGTTGTTCAAAGCCTTGAACTGGAAACGCAAGGAATTTTGTAATTGGTGCCCTTGAGGCGAGACTAGGATGATTCCGGCCCCTGCCCCATTTTCATTTGAGGCCCTGTCTATGAACACCTTCCACATGGGCACTGCGGGATTTGCGGGATCGTCTTCTTCAGTGATCTCGGAGCATTCCACGATGAAGTCGGCTAGGGCCTGCCCCTTAATTAAGGTTCTAGGGATGTATGCAATGTCAAACTGACTCAGTTCCATGGGCCACTTCAAGAGTCTCCCTGATGATTCAGGTTTTCGCAACACTTGCCGCAAAGGATGGTTGGTAAGAACTCTTATGGCATGAGCCTAGAAATAAGGCCTGAGCTTCCGGGACGCGATTAGTAGACAAAACATTAACTTTTCGATTAGTGGGTATCGAGATTCTGCACCCAATAATCTTTTGCTTAAGTAGTAGACTGGGAGCTGGGCCTTCCCGTCCTCGCGTACTAGGACGACGCTGATCGTGTGTTCCATCACGGCCAGATAGAGGTATAGCGGTTCCCTCTCCACTGGTTTTGCCAGTATCGATGCTTGGGATAGGTGCTCTTTCAGCCGGTGGAAAGCCTCTTCACACTCGGCTGACCATTCGAACCGCTGGCTTCCCTGAAGGACGTTGAAGAACGGGATGCACTTGTCCGTGGCCTTGGAGACGAAACGGCTCAAAGAGGCTATCCTTCCAGTCAGGCTTTGTACATATTTGTGCTTCCGGGGTGAGGGCATCTCAACCAGTGCCTTGATTTTGTCCGGATTGGCTTCTATTCCTTGGAAGCTTACTATGAACCCCATGAACTTTCCAGATGCTACGCTGAAGGTGCATTTTTTGGGATTCAACTTCATCCCATACCTTCGAATGATCGCGAAGGCTTTGGTCAGGTCGTCAGAATGTTCGCTGGAGGTTTTGGATTTGACCAGCATGTCGTCGATGTACACCTCAATGTTTCGTCCCAGCTGGGCCCGGAACATTCTGTTGACTAGCCTCTGATAGGTGGCTCCAGTGTTCTTGAGTTCAAAGGGCATGACAATGTAGCAGTACACCCCCTTGTCCATTTGAAAGATGGTGTGTTCCTAGTCTGCTACATGCATAGAGATCTGATTGTAACCTGAGTAGGCGTCCATGAAACTCAAGATCTCATACCCGGACGTTGCGTCCACCATCTGATCGATCCATGGGCTCTAGGACGCAGGAAGCAATCTTTAGGGCAAGCTTTGTTTAGATCCGTGAAGTCGATGCATGTCCTCCAGGTCTCGTTTGGCTTAGGCACCAGAATTGGGTTGGCCAGCCACACGGGATACAAAGCTTCTCAGATGAAGTTGATTGAGTATAACTTTTTGACTTCTAGCTTGAGGGCTTCCGCCCTTTCTGTCCCTAGGGGCCTTCGTTTTTGCCGGACCAGGGTTGCACCTTTGTCGATATTCAAGGCGTGGCAGATGATATTGCGGTCGATCCCAGTCATATCTGAATGAGACCAGGCCAGGACGTCCTGGTTCTCCTTTACCTGGGCGATCGTTGCGGTCCGGACCTCTGCTTTCAGGTTCTTCCCAACTTGGATTACTTTGGTCGGGTCGGTGTCACTGATGCACACTTCTTTAATCTCCTCCATGGGTTCTAGGATGCGGTACTCCCCTATACGCAGATCCAGCTCATCCTCATCTCGGACAAATTGTCTTGCTGGGGGAGGGGGCGGGACTGGATCAGTGATTTCCTCAAGGGGCTCTTCGCGGACCATGTACATGGGTCGGGCGGATACATGGTAGCATTTTGGCGCACTTTTCTGATCTCCCTGGACTATTCCCACTCCTCCATTATCGCAAGGTAATTTCATGCATAAGTGGCGGATGGAGGTGATTGCCCCGAACTCGACCAATGCGGGCCGACCGAAAATGATATTGTAAGCGGTGGGGCATTCCAGCACCATGAACGTACAAAATTTGAACGAGCTTTGCATCTCGTTCCCCAGAGTTACGGGAAACTGGATTTTTCCCATCGGGAGTATTGAGTCCCCATTGAAGCCGTAGATCTGGGTTGGGCACAAGGCTAGGTTTTCCTCGGTCAAGCCAATCGCAATGAATGCATGTTTGAAAAAAATGTTGATAGAGCTTCTGTCGTCCACCAGCACTCTGGACACCATCTTGTTGGTGATTTGGGCGTCAATGACCAGAGGGTCATGATGTGGGAAATGGACATTGCGGGTGTCATCTTCCGTGAAGGTGATGGGGAGGTTCATTAACTTTGGGCGTTGGGCCGGTGCCTGGACTAGGGCGCTGTTGACGGTGAGAACTCGTCAACTAAGTTGAGTTGGAAAAATTATCAAGTCAAGGTCTCTAATGGAAAAGCTGTAGAAACTTAAACAATCACTCAAGAACAATGATAGAACAATAATGGAGAATTCAGTCTTTCATTCACACTCAATCCTTTGCTACCGTAAAATTTCCAACCCCCCCTCAGGTGGTGTTAGAGTTCATTTTATAGTAGGCTCTAATGGCCTTAGGTACATGGTGGTCCAGGAGACCAAGTGGTACATAAGTACTATGTCAGGGGAGTGGCTTCAAAGGTTGTGGTCGTACATCCAATACAGGAGTAGGTGTCAGGAGGATGTCTCCACTACTTGTCTGTACCCATGTCTGATGAGTGGTGGCAGGCATAGTGGCGCAGGTGGTAGTGGTGTCGACTCTGACCCTTGGCCGTAGACGTACGGGCCATAACTCTTATCCCAGCAGTTCCACTGATACTGGTGTCTGTACTCAGTACTAGGTCGTACAAGTATGTCCCATTTGACTCGTACTGGAGCCTCTAAGCATAGGGGTCTCAAGGGGTAAGGAATGGGACCCTTGGTGCATGGCTCTACTCATGTGGCCACTAGGTGACGTAGCTCTCATTCCTTCGCGAGGCCCCCTTGAAAGGCTTATTGATGGCGCGACTCTCTTGGCTGTTCACGAGGTCGAGTGTGCTGCGGATGTGGCCCCCATGAGGCCATGGGCGAGGCCACCATTCGGGCCTAAATGGCGAGGCCACTCTGGAGCCATGGGCGAGGCCATCACGAGGCCTAGATGGAGAGGCCACTCCGTGGGCATGGGCGAGGCCACTCCGTGGGCATGGGCGAGGCCATCACGGGGCCTAGATGGCGAGGCCATTCTGTGGGCATGGGCGAGGCCACCACGGGGCCTAGATGGGGAGGCCACTCCGTGGGCATGGGCGAAGCTACCACGGGGCCTAGATGGTGAGGCCACTCCGTGGGCATGGGCGAGGCCACCACGGGGCCTAGATGGCGAGGCCACTCCGTGGGCATGGGCGAGGCCACCACGGGGCCTAGATGGCGAGGCCACTCCGTGGGCATGGGCGAGGCCACCACGGGGTCTAGATGGCGAGGCCACTCTGTGGGCATGGGCGAGGCCATTCAGGCCTAGATGATGCGTGCCCATATTTGCGAGGCCACCAGGCGTGCAGGCGTGGCTGAGCGAGGCCACCTGGTGCGTGCAGGCGTGGCCGAGCGAGGCCATGGCTTCTATGTCGTGTAAATGGGGGCTTCATGGCATCGATCTCATATTTTCCCTTGGTGAGATTTTGAGCATCAACAGGCGCATACCTCTTGGTCATGGTCAAGCTCGCCAAGGTAACACTTCTGATCATTTCGGGAGGATCCTCCGAGATGGGGCCTGCCCGAGATGGTGGCTACGTGACCATCTACTCGCGGGGGCGCAGTCCCAACCGGATAAGGCATTCAGGGTCCGGGCGCCTGCACGGTGGGAGCCCCCTAAGGGGCCTGCGGTCCCGGACCCTTTGTGTATCCTCCTTGGGGAGGTAGGTACACTCCAGATGCGCCTGAGAGCGTGGATTGCCCGAGGACTGGTGACAATCCTGGAACTCCCATGGGCATCCTGACCCATTGGTGGAGGTGTTCCAGTTTGATCAGATTTTCAATTTCGTCCTTGAGCTGCCAGCACTCTTCGATTGTGTGGCCCACCTCCTTATGGTAAGCGCACCGCTTGCTAGTATCCCTCGGATTCCTTCCTCCTTTGAACATGGGGGTTGGTTTTCGGTAATGGACCATTCTTTCAGTGGCCAAGTAGATGATCTCCCTGGTATTCGCAAGGTGGGTGTACTCTGAATATTGGGGCTCGTAGCCCTTCTTGGCCTTCTTAGATGACTCGGCCCGATTTTTTCCATTCCCAAACCTTTTTCCCCGAGAGGGATTCACACTCGCTTCGGTTCCCCCCACCTGGGACGGCGGGGCTCTGACAGGAGCAGCGCTGTACCCGACTGGCGCGATTCCATACCCAGAATAAGGGGTAGACTGGGTCGGGGTGTACCCCGAAGGGGTAGGGCCATACACCGCGGGTGCAACAAAGGTCATTCCTGGCGCGGCTGCTGATCCCGACGCAATCTGGGGAGTGACGTACTGCTAGATCGGATACTGCACCCCGTATCCCAGAAATGTTTGGGCACTTGGCTGTGGTGCCGGCTTCCATTCGAATGCTTGGATTTGGGCCTCCTCCCAGTTAATGAAGCCTTGGGCCCTTCTTATGAAATCCTCAAGGGTAGCCGCCTTGCTGCACTATATGTCGTCCCAGAGGGGAGATCCACCCGAATCTCGGATTGCAGGGCCACTAGGCACTGCCCATTGTCCACCTTGGTCTTGGAGGCTTCCTTGGTGAAGCGCTAGATGTAGGCCCTCAACGTCTTTGTAGGGAGCTACTTGTTGTTGGCGAGGGCACTGACTGCAATCCTCATGGCGGCCATGAACTGTTTGCGGAAAGCCGACTGCAATCCGAACTAGGATTGGATGGATCCCGACTTAAGCCTCTTCCACCATTCTTCGACAGGTCTGCCTAGAGTAATATAGAAACAGAGGCACTTGCCGTCGTCCCAGACGTGGGCTACGGTCATCAAACGATTGTAGCGCGACAGATGGTCTCTGGGGTCGATGTTCCCAGTATAGGAGGGCAGGCTCGACATTTTGAATCCTTTGGGGAGCACCACATCCAGGATGTGCTTGGCGCAAGGCTCATTTTCTTCCTTGTTGGAATCAGTGTCTACTCCCTCCTGCTTGCGGACCAGGCGGTCTGTGACTTTCTTTAAGGCGGCCAGCTGTTCCAGGAACTGTTTGGCCGTACCATCCTCTAGGGGAACTCTCTCATTCCTTCTGTCGTTGAGATTATTTCTCAAATCGCCATCTTGGGGGTGGATCTTTTCCTTGCGGGCCCGCTCCTTTTGAGCATTTAGCCCATCGCGCAGGTCTACCTGAGACGTATCATCCCCGGAACTGGGGGCATTTGGCTCATCATTCTGCTGGCGCTCCCGGTGGTGCTGGTTCACGGAAGCGCTTGGGCGGAGAGACCATTCCCGTCCAATCCGCCCTGGGGCGGGCCGGGGCCTAGTACCCTGCGGGTGCGTCCCCGCGGATTGATTGGGTGGCCCTGTCCTGGGACGGGGCACACCTTCTCTTTCCTAGGGAGTGGCCGGGGACGGGTCTCGATCTTCTGAACATGAAGGATTTCCCTCTGGGGGTTTTCTTCGGCCTTCCCTTTTCTCCTGGGCCGGGTTAACTGGGACCTGTCCGGGATCTTGTCTCGGAGTGGGAATCAGCCTCGCCTCTTCGGGCGCACCATTCCTAGCCTGCGGAGTGGGCGGCTGCGTTCCTGGAGGCGGGACGACTGGTGGGTTAGCCACTAAGCCTAGGGCGGCTATGAAAGCTTGTAGGGCTTGGAGGGAGTCTTGCATCCATTGAGTGGCTTCCTTTTATTCAGCAATCTTGGCCTCTTGGTCCAGGACCTGCTGTCTCAGTTTAGTCACCTCCAAGTCCTCCTGGTTGGGGTCTACTTCTTTAGGGATCACGGGATCCTCAGCTTCGAGATCGTGGTATTCCCCCTCATTTCCCTCCTCTTCCTTGTAGTAATCTTCCTTATATTCTGCCTCGCCTTCGTAGTTTTGCGACTCGTCAGGCTGGGACATCTGATGAGGTGCATCTTCAGACTGACCCTGAGGAAGAGGTTGGCTGGGTAGTGGCTCTCCATTGCCTTGCTCTTGATTAGTAGGGTCGAAAGTGGTGTGTCTTGTGTTCACCATTGCTGCCAATGTTCAAGATCAACTCTAGCTTTCTCAGGCTCTCAATGAAAGAACCAAAATGTTTACCGAGTTTATTGGAAACCTTAATAATAGAAGATTAGAGAGCTTAGAAGAAAGGATTTGAGGAGCAAAGACAAGGTTTTTATGTTGTTGGGGCGTTAATAAGCCTTAGTCCACGAGACAGTTGTATTAGAGCTTAGAGAACCTTTGACAATGGAGTTTTTCTACAAGTTTGAGCAGAGTAACTGCTTACAATCAAAATTCCAGATCCCCTCCCTAGTGCACCACTATTCGTATTTATAGGCACAAGAGTGTACTGGGCTTGGGCTGGGCTGACCCGGGCCCAATAAGGGCGTAAATACCATTAACTTCTCTGATGGGAGCCCAATACAAAGGATTAAAATATGAAACGTACAATAAGCTAAGCCCATTGGGCCAAACCAAATAATATCTTATTCTAAGGCATGAGACAAACTGGAGTTTCAGTCTGGGTTGTCTGGGCTACGAGGAATATTTGGGGGACAAGATCGGTCAGAGTTGTGGTGGCGCAGTTCTGAACCAATGGCGTACAATCCCATGGTAGCCTCTTCTGCAGGTTTAAGCGTGGGGACAACCCCCACGCTTCATGGGATGATGTCAGTATCTTGGGCACTTTACCTCGCCAACCTCGGACAACTGACTCGGGTTCGTTTACCCACGTCCCCCTCCGTTCACCGAGGTCCCGGACCATTTACCAGGATCCTAGACCGTTTACCAGGATCCAGGTCTATCCACAGCGATCCCGGCTCCCATCTTGGTTTTGCGAGCCGCAACCTTATCTGCTGCACCTCTGGACGTTGGGGGGAGCGGTCCCGAGACCATACCACCTACTCCCGGACGCTCTTTGGGCCTTTCCCGGGCTTGGGCTGCCAACATCTGTTTTCCTCTCGCCAAATGGGCTTGATCTGGGCCTTAACTCCAAATCGAGCGGCCCACGGGCTTAGAGTGTCGACCCGGACATCCGGGAAGAAACGGGGACAACACCCATAAACGCGCATATTATTATATTCATATTACCATATAAATCATGCATGCCACCTAGTCAAAAATTTAATCAATTATGCACAGATATAACCCATTATGCCCTCCCGACATGATAATCAATGCACTAAACCCTATTAGCATTTTTGGGACGTTACAATATGTCTTTCCTGATCGGGGTTGGTTACCTAAAGGGGACTATGGTATGGCTAGCCTGATACACTTCAGCTTGGCTATCGACCATGGTCGTGTAGTTAGTGAACCTTAGCTCATATTGGGCGCTTGTTATCAGATGTTTCCTGCTCAGTGTTTGCCTTTTTTCCTCCATTCTTATTATTACCCTTGCCGTTGTTGTCGTTTGATTTTCCAGACACACTGGCAGCTTTGGTCTACTCTTCTTTCTTGCCCTAGTCAGCATTTGGGGACTTTCCTTTATTGGTGATAGCCTCTCCAACTTGATGTACTTGTCTGCTCGATCTAGAAAATCTTGAGTGCTCTTGACTCCATTTTTCCGTAGGCTGCTCCAAAGGGGAGATTGGCGTTACACTCCAGCTGTAATGGACATCATTTTTCCATCATCTTCAACAATCTTGGCTCGAGTAGCTGCTTGTATAAACCTCTGTATATAATTTTTGAGAGACTCTCCTTCCTTTTGTCGGATATCGACTAGCATAAAATTGTTCGTAAAATTATTTTACGAACATCACCCATGTACTTATACTGGTCGGTGGAAACTTGAAGTACCATTCCTGGGAAAAATTAGATAAAGTAGCAGGAAAGATTCTACATCGAGCATCTTTGGACAACTTCTAGATGTCCATTTGTATCTCAAATTTATTCACATGAGATTCCGGGTCTTCTCTTCTAGTAAAATTGGATAGCACTGACATTTTAAATTTGCTTGGGATTTCTGCCACATCAATTCTGATGACGAATGGGGTGCCCTTTCTCTGGTCATATTCTATATGGGACATTTTATTCCCGACCAGCTGTTGCACAACTTTATTCAAGGCATCTATTTGAGCCTGAAAAACTTCTGGTATGGCAGGAGCAGCCGAAGCTGGGGGGAAGTACTCATCGTGTCTTTCACTTCGATCATTAAGTAAGTCCCTTAGAGCCTCATCCCTACGTCTCTGCTCGCTAGCACTTAGTTGGTCAAAGATGTTGGGTTGTTTGGGCTGCTCCCCAATGTTCTAGCTTGTTGGTCGGTTGTCCATCGAAGGAGGATTTCGCTACCCGTTCCATTCCTCTTGCTGTCAACCATTGTTTCTCCTATCATAACCGGAGTGTGCTCATGGTCATCTCTAAATTGTGACCTGTGAGTGTGTGACCTGCTATATGCACTGTTCCCCTCTCTTCTCCCTGGTCCGTCTTGGTAAACAGGTGAAGGCCTGCGTTGGTTGTTGGGTCCCCAGAAATTCCTCTGTTGTTGGGGGCTCCGGACCGCAGGGCCTGAGTCCATTTGTCTCCTGCTTCTAGGGGGACGTTGTCCCCTTCCTGTAGGGTTCTATTCGCCAACTTTTTGACATCTAGGGCTTTTGGGGCTGCTCATCCCTATTCTATCTGTGCTGCTGTGTATTATCTCGACCAACACGAGATGGTGGTTGTTGTTCGTTATTTCTGTTAGGATTCTAGGTCTGCCTTTCCAACTGAGCAGCTGGGTGTTGTTCCGGTCGCTGTGGACACCTTGGGTACTATGGATTTTGAGGAGGGTGAGGATTTGGTGGTAGATCTGGCTAAGAGGTTGGTGCAGGTGGAGAATGTGGCTGTCCTCGAGCCAGTTGAATGGCTGCCTCTAAAGCTGTTGTAGCATCTCTCTGCCAACGATCCATGTCCGCCAACAAAAATGATTTATATTCTTTTATTGATAATAAAACGCGATTACAAAGAAATGGAGTTTAAATTAGGGCATAAAACCCCAACAAACTCCCACTTGCACTAATTGAAACTAATGCCTTAATTCTACTGATCCCATTTCCTTGATATGCTTATCAAATGTAGCTTCTGGTAGTGTCTTTGTAAATTGATCCGCAAGATTGTCTTCAGATTCAATCTTCATAATCTTCACATATCCCATGGCCATATATTCTCAAATTATGTGATACTTCCTTTCTATATTCTTACTCCTCTTGTGACTTCGAGGTTCTTTCAAGTTGGCTATCGCTCCTGTGTTGTCACAAAACAACACAAGCAGTTTATCCATATCTGGAATAACACCAAGGTCAAAATAGAACTTCTATAGCCATACTATTTCCTTATCTGCTTCAGGCACAACTATGTACTTAGCCTCCATGGTGGAATCTGAGATCGCAGATTGCTTTATGCTTCTCCGTATCACAGCTCCACTCCCAAGATTAAACACCATTCCAGAAGTAGACTTCCTGTCATTAACATTAGTCTGAAAGTCTGAATCGGTGTAGCTTACAGGGTTTTGAACAACACCCTTGTAGAATAAAATATAATCCCTAGTCCTCCTTAAATATATCAGAATATGCTTAAAAACTATCCAATGTTTCGGTCCTGGGTTTGATTGATACGTGCTCATTACTCCACTGCATAGCAGATATCTGGTCTAGTACACAACATAGCATACATCATACTTCCAACTGCAGATGCATAAGGAACCTTTCTAATTGCATTTTCCTCTTCAGGAGTCTGGGGAGACTGCTTCTTTGAAAGATGAATTCCATGGTGGGATGGTAGCCGTCCTTTCTTGGAATTTGTCATTGAGAAATGTTCAAGCACTTTATCAATGTAAACTGCTTGAGATAGAGCTAAGAGTTTGTTCTTTCTATCCCTAATGATCTAGATACCTAGAACATAACTCTCTTCACCGAAATCCTTCATCTGGAATTGAGTGTTCAGCCAGTTTTTCACATCAGATAATTTCTTAACATTGTTTCCAATGAGTAAGATATCATGTACATAAAGAATCAGGAATACTAATATTTGATTTGCCTTCAGTTGGTAAACACAAGGCTCATCAATATTTGGTTAAAAGCCAAAGGTTTTGATTATTTTATCAAACCTAAGGTTCTAGGAACGAGAAGCTTGCTTAAGTCCATAAATGGACCTATTCAACTTGAAAACTTTTCCTTCTTGTCCAGCTACTTTAAATCCTTATGGCTGATCCATATAAATGACTTCGTTCAGCTTCCCATTAATAAAAGTTGTTTCGATGTCCATTTTCTAGATCTCATAGTCGAGAGCGACTGCTATCGATAGGAGGATGCGAATGGACTTTAGCATGGCTACCAGACTAAAAGTTTCCTCATAGTTCATGCCTTCTCTTTGGGTATAACCATTTGCCACTAATCGAGCTTTATAAGTTTCGATCTTTCCATTAAGACCTCATTTCTTCTTGTAGATCCACTTGCACCCAATGGCCCTAAAGTCACTAGGTGCTTCCATAAGATCCCAGAAGAAATTCGAGTACATGGACTCCATTTCATGTTTCATGGCTTTGAGCCATAGTTCCTTTTCAGGGCTATCCCATGCTTGTTTGAAAGACAACAGATCATCATCAATAGTGTCACCAACAACCATATTGGTTTCACAATCCAAACCAATACGAAATGGGTTCCTAGAAACCCTCCCACTATGACGAGGCTCCGTGACTGCAGTTCCTAGGAACAATGGTACTTTCTTCATTTAAATTGACTTGCATCAGTTGGGCATGAAGAGTGGGAATTTTATCATCAACTTTTGCTGATGAAGATGGAACATTGGTTGTAGTTCAATCATCTCCTCTAAAACTACTTTGATGTGCAGTTTGAAGTTTTAGACATTGTCATTTTCCATAAGAGTAGCATTCATTGAAGTAAACACTTTCTTTTCTGAATGATTATAGAAAAGGCCACCCTGAGTGCCTTTAGGATAGCCAACAAACATGCAAAATTCAGTTTGCGATTCTAGCTTTCCTTATTTTTTTCTTAGGACATGGGCGGGACACTCCCATGTTCTATAGTGATGTAAACTAGTTTAACGACCATTCTAGCATTCCAAAGGTGTTTTGGGAATTGATTTGGATGGTACGACATGTAGAATGTCATTTTCTGTTTCAATTGCATGTCCCCAGAATGAAGTTTGCAGAATTGAGTAACTAAGCATGCATCTAACCATTTCCAATAAAGTTCTGTTCCGACGTTCCGCTACACCATTTTGTTGCGGAGTACTCGGGGCAATAAGTTTTGATAAAATCCCAAGTTCAGTTAAATGATCTTCGAACTGCATATCCAAATATTCTCCACCCCTATCAGATCAAGATCTTTAACGTTTTACCTAATTTTTTTTAGAGCCATAGCTAGGAATCCCTTAAGCTTTGAAAATGTTTCTGCTTTCCTATGCATTAGGTAAAGACATGAGTATCTAGAGTAATCGTTAATGAAAGTGATGAAATGCTCAAAAGCACCCCTGGCTTTTACATTAAAAGGTCCACAAACATCTAAATGAACAAGTCCAAGTAGTTCTTTGGCCCTATTACCCTTTGCAGAAAATGGATGCTTGGTCAGTTTTCCTTCTAGACAAGATTCACAGACAGGTAATTCACCTAAGGTGAGTTCCCTCAATAGCCTGTCCTTTATAAGTCTTTGAATTCTATCATAGCCAATGTGACCTAGTCTCAAGTGCCATAAATATGCCATGTTATTGTTATCGGTCTTTTATCATTTATTGGTCCTAGGCTTTTCTACTTTGAATAAATCATTATTAAGCATGAGTAGTTCGTTAGGTCGCAGAAAATAAAGCTCGTTTTCCAAACATACAATACACAATTGTGATCCCTTGAATGAAATACATATATTAGAAATTTTAAAACTCATAACAAATCGTTCTAATTGCAACATGGAAGCTGAAATTAAATTTCTACTAAAATCCAAAATAAAAAATACATATTTCAAAATTAAATATTTATTTCCGAACTTCAGGCGAGTTCTTCCTCTAGCTTGGACCACAACGAACCCTCCGTTCCCAACTCTAAGCTTTAAGTTGCCTTCATCCAGTTCCTCCCACGATTCAAGAAGTTGTAAAGAGTTACAAACATGGTTAGAAGATCTAGAAAAAATAATCCAAACAGGTTTATCATTCTCTAAAACACATCTTTCTAAGATGAATGAACTATAATCATTACCTTTTTTTCGCTGCTAGAAACTTGGGGCAATCATATTTCCAATGCCCCTTCTCATTGCATTGAAAACTCTTACCTTTACCTTTCTTGTTTTTCGTTTTCTTCCCTTTAGGTGTCTGTACACTTGGTTGTGCACTCGTCTTTGTAACCTTTGCAAGCCTGGGGTTGGTGTTTTGTCCACCTTTCTTCTTGTTTCCAACTTTCGAAGATGAAGCTAGGTTAGCTTCAGCCTTAGCAGGATTAGCAGCCACAACAGTAGTCTTCTTTTCTCCTCCCTTACTTGGTCCACCAATGATAGACTCAAAATTCTGAAGCTCGTTCATGAGCTGTGTCGGACCATAGTTGAGTTTATTCATCACATAGTTGGTGGTGAATGCCAGGAATGTTGGAGAGAGATTGTTGAGGATTAAGCTGACTTGAGTTTCCTCATCTATTATTGCTTCGTGCAGTTCAGCTTCCTGAAAGTAGTTGGTCATCTTGATCAGGTGATCACGAACGTGTTGAGACAATGGCATCCAAGCATTGGCATATTTCTTGGTGGCCTCAAAACGAGTCTGCACAGACCTTTCTGTGAACATGTCTTGGAGCTGATCCATGATTTCGTAGGCCGTCTCAACATTCTACATCTTTGTCTTGATAGTGTCGACAATACTAGTCAACATGTAGTACCGTGTCTTGTTATTAGTTGCTTGCCAATGCTCATATTTGTCTCTTACAAACTTGTTAGCTCCTTTAGTTGGAACTTCTGGGGATTCTTCAGTCATGACGAACATGGAGTTGTCACCAATCAACACTATGTTGATGTTCTCCTTCCACTTTAGGAAGTTTTCTCCAGTAATTTTCTCCATAGAAAGTTGAGAAATTAAGGGAGTAGACACAACCATAATAATACTACATATTATCGATAAAATAGAAATCAATCACATTTACTTCTATTCACACAAATTTCAAGAAATAACACAACATATACCATAAAATATGTAAGATAGGGAAAAAAAATACCAAAATAATCATATTTCTATTTCTTTAGGTTTTTAACTAATCTATGATATGTTGTCCTGTTTGGCGAGGGTAAAAAAAAAAATCATTAGTTAAATAGAGTTGTAATATAATTTAATAATGGACCCCATTATTAACAACCTACTATTCTATCAAAATAAGAAAAAAAAATTCTTATTTTATGAGCTACACCCACAGTTTCGATAATCATAGAAGTCATAGTAGTCACCGTAGGGGTGAGTCTAGTAGAATTTGACCTATAATTATTTATCTTTTGAAATCTAACATTGTCAAAATAATTAATGAACATCTTCCATAGGGGGACGAATCGAAGAGTCTCGAGGCCCCACTAAGCTATTGACTATGTTAAACTAACAGTGGAGATCGAATATAATTCTTAAAATAATATAATTATTGTAATGCCCTGATTTCTCCGATGTGGTTTAATGGCGGGATTAGTAGGCCGGGAGGGCTATACTTGTTTAATTATGCCATCAAATGATATTATGCATGTATATGTGAATTATGTTATAATATGATGTTAAATGCATGCATGAGGGTCCATATTTTAATTACAGGGGTGTGATGGTAATTTGGCCCGTTGAGGGTATAATTGTATATTTGTATGCATGTAGGTGACATGTTGTTGAGACCACATTATAATGTGGGTTTGTTTGAGCAATTCGGCATGAGATGATCCTGGATTACTAGTTAGAGGTCTAGCCTTAACGGGTTTAAGTTCGGGGCTCGGGTTGAGTCTCGGGGTGATTTTAAAGATTAGAACGTTGCCAGGAGTAAAATGGTAACGGGTTATGAATTATTGGTGTTTGGGATTATTGAGAATAGCAGGAATTGGAGAGTGTTAATTATGATTAACGAGATAGGTTGGAAATGACAGATTTGCCCTTAGGAACCTTTAGAAACCCATAATTTACCTAGGGGTATAATGGTCTTTTTACCCCTAGGATAGATATAAACTCCTTTATGCTGTGAAGTAGAGAGAAAAACAGAGCAAGTTCTTGAGCTTACCTGTACCTTCTCCTTCCTCCATTTCCTTTGTGATTTTTGAGCTCTTGTTGAAGACTCAAGCTTGGGAAGTAGACCTTGGAAGTTTGGGAGAGTGTTCCACCATTGAAGAGCATCACAACCTGAGTTTGAGATAAGTTTCCAGCCATTAGTTTTCTGGTATGCTCGGTTTTGGTGTTAGTTTTCAGCTTGTGATTTTGTTGTGGATAGTTGGAATTGATGGAAGTTTTGGTTGGGATTTCACTTGGGTTTTGATGAGGGAGTGTTATAGATCAAGTTTAGGGGTTGTATTGGAGGTTTGAGTGGTGTTTAAGCTTGGTTTAGAAGGTTAGTTCCAAGAGAAATCGCAAGGGAAGAAAAACAGGGATTTTGGCTGAACTGGAGGTTGGGCCGCGACATGGCCAGGGAGGGCCACGACCCTTGAAGAGTGCTGAAGTTGGCCGCCTCTGTTTGAGGGGCGGGCCGCAGCATGGCAAAGGAGGCCCGCGGCCCTTAGTGGCTTTTTGGCCGGAAATGGCTTTTTGGCTTAGGGATGTTAGTCTTAGGCCTCGGGGTCGATCCTACTACCCGGTTTAGTAGTACTCGATGTCTCGGAGGCTAGGTTTGGGTTTGGGAACCCTTTATTATTCATTTTATTGATGGAATCCCATAATTGGTTATGACCAGGTAATCGCTAAAGAACCAAAAGATCGATCGTTCTCAGGAGTCGTTCTTATTATTATCTTTCGCTCGAACAGGAGGTAAGAAAACTGCACCCTGTGTATATATGACATGCGTGGTTGTTGTTGAAGCATGTTGGTTGATAAATGTGGACATGGATTGCTTATTAAATGCTAGCGAATGTGATATACTTGTATATATACTGACTAGTTAGGGATACTGACCTAAGAGTCAGAAATGGCAGAGCGTTATGAACGCCGGGCCAAATGAAGATTAGATCTAATCAATATCAGTGTTGAATGACTTTAAGGCATTAACACTGGACCGACCCTAAGGTCGATGAACTTATAAGCGCTTGACTAGTCTGAGACTAGTTACTGAGAGCCAGGGCCAAGGGCCTAGGTGACCGTTTGTCACACGGCTAGGGAACGATGTTCCATAGTCATGACTCCAGAGTCATGAGGAAGGTTATGTTGGTGACTAATCACCATGCACCTATCCTGTTTAAGCTAGTGAAAGGTTCACTTATTTATTAAGCCCCGGTGACCCTATCATCACAAGGCTAAAGGGAGTTGTACCCACTTTTGTGACTTTTGCGACTGTCACCTATCTGTTTTGGACTGATAGTCCTGAATGATTATTATGATCATTGTTGATATTATATCATGCTATATTGTGTTTTCTTGCTGGGCCTTGGTGTAACGTCCTACGTTTTTGGGTACCTTTAAACGACTCGGGTCGGGATTTTTCCCCCAGGTTAAGAATATTATTTTAAATAATATTATATTTTGTTTGTAAGTATTCCATGAGTTATTGCTAGCCAAAATATGAATTTTGTGATTTTAAAAGTCAAGATAAGACTTTCGGTCCTGGACCGACACAAAAACCCTGATCGGGTAAAAAAAAAAAAATCTCGGAAAATAAAATGAAAAATAATAATAATGAATTATTAGTGCCATAATTAATCCGAGTATATTGTATGGATAACTACAGTATTGGCTAAGCGTAACTGGACTGAACGTTGGAGGGTGAAAACTTGCTGAGCGCTAAGGACTCCAAGTAAGTCAACTTATATTGTATGGCTGCAACATGAAATGATTATTGTCTTGTATGTTAGTATAGGGATACATGCATATACATAGGCTGTCATGGAAAGTTGCTTAGAGACGTTAGTCTAGTGAGTGCTGATTTAGAAAATATGAACGGTAGAAGTCCGTCATATCCTAGACGGTTGATCCCCGTCACACTGCTTGATTTTATTTATGTCCGGTTCATTACCGAGACGAGTGGCCATGAGATGAGGATAAGCTGGTTAAACCTAGGGGCGCCAAGATAAATGGGACCTAGGGGCCCTCATGCTTACTTAATCATTGGACGGTTAGAATCCGAGCAAGTGCTCTGATAAGTTATTCCCGGATAGCAGCCGTGAATATTGGCCATTCCGTGAGAGTGCCTAGAGATACTAGGGGTTGCCAAGATTGAGTGAGGTTGAACACCCTAGGGGCAGCTGCTCACCAGCACCACTGATTAACATAGAAGTCTCCGTAAAACCGTGTAAATTGGATTACACTCTTGAATAAGTAGCGATGCCCTAGGTAACACGATAGTTACCCTTGATGAGAATATTTATTGGCTAGATCTTAGTGTGGGGACTCGGTTCTCTTTTACAGATTAGCAATTATGTTGGAGGGCGCGTTACACATGAATTGTTGGAAATTTTCGAGCGTTGGTCTCGAATTATGTTGTGATATAATATATCTGCTTGCTCTGGAATTTTCTGAGTGCAGGGATATAATTGTTGATAAGACATAGTTGTGATATAATATATCTGCTTGTTATGGGATTTTTCTGAGTGCAGGATTTTTATCTAGATGTGAATTAATTTATCCTTGGTTATCAGGCATGACCATAAGTTTGCCAGGATGCTTTAGCATTCTTGAAATTGATTGTGTAGGGTCCGGATCCCTATTTCTCTATCTGCTTTGTTTGAAAGTTGATCTTACTAAGCGTTTTCGCTTACCTAGTTGTTTCATGTTGTAGGTAAGAGCAAGGGCAAGGCAGAGCAGTGAGCGCTGGAGTCTTCCTTGCAAATGTACATGTGGACCGACCTTTTGGGAAGCCTTTTTATTTTTTTGGAAATGTTGTGTAGTTTTCCTAAACTAGGCTCACTCTAATCTTTATAAAACATGTTTGTAACTAAATGTTAAGTATGGCCATACGACTTTTTAAAAAGTTTTTTTTATATACGGGTTTTTGAGACATTTTGTTAAATGAAAACATTTATATTTCCGCATTATCGAGTCTTGAAAATCCGGGTCGTTACACTTGGCTCATGGGTGCTATGTGGTGCAGGTAAAGGGAAAAAAAAGCTCACCCAACCTTGAGTGGAGAGCTTAGGTGGTGATGTGCACATATGTGGCCGCTTGACCACCACGGCCAAGGAGTTCTCAGAGGAACTAGGGGGTTTACCCTATTTTTGCCGCTTAGGTCGGTGGGATTGTAAATTTGAAATAGCAGTGACCTTTTTGCACTGTAAATATCTTGTAAATGTTTTGAATAGCTCATGAGCAGTTTATATTAAAATATATCCTTTCCTATTTATTGATTTTACACCTTAACCTGTTAATTACACTTAGGACATGTTTTTAACCAAAGGACTCGGGTAGCGAGTCAAATTTCCGGTTCACCGATCACCGTAACTGTTCTGGGGTAACCAGGGCGTTACAATTATTTAATTAAAAATAGTATTTTTAATATTAATTTTAAAAAATTAATAACTATGGTTCTCTAAAAAATTGTAAAATTAAATTTTCAAAACCAAAGTCTTCAATTAATTCTAAATTGTCACATTGAAACAAATTCAATTAAATTAGAATTAGTTTATTGTTAATCAATATTTAGGTTTAACTATTATAATGAACCTATATAATTAAGTCTAACTCAGGCAAATTGACCTTAATAATTGAGCTTGTATGGAGGAGGGCTAGGTCCAGTATGTCGTTCCCACTACTATGGCCCCCAAACTTCCATACAAGGTCCAAAAGGCAGGAATGTAAATATTCGTTTTATTAATTGTTATTAATTGATTAGGCCCACTATAGTCATGCAAAGCAAATGGACATTCACAAGTGGAATCAACCACAAGAGAGGAATTTAAACTTTACATTTTCTAATGAGCCCAAATAAAACCTATCATTTTATGAATGTTTTATTTAGCAAAATATCATATATTTTGCAAACATATGGGCCACTATATGCATCTAAGCCCAATTGCAAAAATACCACATATAGTGTAAACAGACATGTTATAATTGGATGGTCCTAATCATGTTACTATATGAGCAAGTCTATGAATTTATGCAAAAATACTACAATTTATTTCATTTGCAAAAATACCACCATTAATTTTCTAGAATTTATCAAAAAATTGAATTAATTAATTTTTTGCAAAAAAATAAATAAGTCAATTTAAATGAAATTTATCAAATATTGAAAAAAGTTAATTTAAATTTCATTTATCGAAAATCAACTTAGTTTAGGTCATTTTGAAAAATATTAATTTAATTTAAATAGGATTCATCAACAATTAACCTATGTATATGCCATAGTTTATTCGGTCTTATACACTATGAACTGTATAAGAGACTACAATATAGAGTCTCTAAGAGTTTATTGCATGCAGCTATTGTAAAATATTAGCTATAAGTATATGCCATAGTTTAATTTGAGTACACTGTACTAATTACACTAAGCTCAAAAGGGAAAAATAAATAGCGCAATTAAGAATCCAGCTGGGAACTAAGGGCTCCAAGTAAGTTAGCATTTCCCTTTCTTGGCTATAACATGAATATACTAGTGTGTGCTTGTAGTAGTAGATTACACTAGTTTTGTTTGGGCCGTTAAGACCAGGGTATGCTCAATACCCAATCTTGCAATGCTTTTGCATTCTGCGACTAAATGGTAAGTAGGTTTGTGTTAGAGCTAGAACCTTAGCGTAATATAGTTTGGGTTGGAGCCAGAACACGGTAAGCTAAAGTCTGGGTGGAGCCAGGGCATGGTAAAAATATAGTCCGGGTTAGAGCCAGGACAAGGTAAAAATATATAGTCTGGGTTGGAGCCAGGACAATGGTGATATAGTTCGGGTTGGAGCTAGAACCTTAGCGTAATATAGTCCGGGTTGGGGCAAGGACACGGTAAACTAAAGTCCAGATCAGATCCATGACATGGTATAAAACATATAGTCCAGGTTGGAGCTAGGACATGGTAAAAATATATAGTCCGGATTGGAGCCAGGACAACGGTAATATAGTCTAGGTTGGAGCCAGGAGATTAATGATGGAACTGGGTTGAGGCCCGGATCCCTTGTTGTTAATCTATTGATTAGTTATGATATGTGTTATATATCTTGAATGTTTTGGGAATTTTTTGAGTACATGTTATTGTGATATAAGTGAACTTGGTTGTTAGAAACAACCTAAGTATTTATTTCAGATATTGTTATATATCTTGAATGTTTGGGATTTTCTGAGTGTAGGTTATTATGATATGTGTGGCGTTGGTTGATAGGTACAATCAAAGTATTTAATTTTGATATGGCTATTATTTGAGAATTGTATGATAGGGTTGGAACTTATCCAATACCCTAATGACCGGTATCGATATCTACCTTAGGTCGACCTGTTACTGGGTTTTAGTATACTTGTGTATAAGGCTATTCTTACTAAGCGTTGTCACTTACCTAGTTGTTCATGTTTTAGGTAAGTGCAAAGGTAAAGTGGATCAGTGAGCACCAGAGTCTGCTTGCGGATATGTACATATGGCCTGACCTGGGGAGGTTTTTGATGGATCGCCATTTTGAAAAGAAAAAGATGGAAGTTTGTTATTTTTTTTGGGATAATTGTTTTGTTATAACTCTGTGTAAGAGTAGTTGTATTTTCATTTGCTAAACTAAAAGTGTGTGCACACGATCTTTTTTTTAAAAAAAAAATTATATGGATTTTCGGTATAATGAGTTAAAAATAAAAATTTTAAATTTCCGCATGATTTTGGTCTAGTATGTTTTTGAGACGTTGCATTTTATATACAAGAGAATGAAACATTTTCAATCTCCTCCAAAACTTATATTAACATTGACTCTTCATGAGTATCAATTTTACTTTTATAATATTATGTTTAACAACATTATATTTAACTAATTTCTCTATTAAAAGTATTTTATGCTCTTAAGTACAAATTATATAACTTAATCCTTCATTACAATTAATACATATTGACAATAATCATATTTATTGTAACCAAATAGAAAGAATCATAATATAAACACATCTTTCGTTTTCCATATTTCTCTCCAACAAGTGGTCATATTTAGTAATGAGATAAATCATTCCTCATTCTTATGACTCGATATGATATATATTTAAATGTATGGCTGATGTAATGGATCGCTACATTGGGTACGCCTGCCGCACACTTATAGGGCAAGTCCTATAGATATGTCTGGCATCTATACACTAAAACAGAAAAACAATATCTAAAAAATGCAAGAAATTTAAAACTTTAAACTTTATTAATAATTGTAGTGGACAACATTTTTCTACATGTTAAAAAAGTCCATGAAGCTATTCGGACTAGTCAACCAGGCCCAACAAGCCAGCCAGACTAGCTAATAAGGCCCAACCCAATGTAAACGAACTCACATATGTTGAATGAACCACCCGAATGGCCAATTCGTACCCGGACCCGAATATGGATACGTTTAGTCAGACAAGAACCTTGAAACAGTCAAGCCACATGCAACCCTTCCCATAAAAATTGGAAGAGAACCACTTGGAGTGATTCAGATGGATTAGGTAGGCAGAACTACAACAGTAGGAAAATGACTAACTTGAGTGTCAGAGTCCCTTTGATAGACACCCCACTAGTGCTCCCAATTAAACTCTTGTCTCTCTCTTTGTTCATGACACGTTGCTGGTGCCCATTTAATCTATTGTAGGAAATCATTTCTACAATAACCTATAAAATTTACAAATTCAAGAATACAACACTAACTTATACAATTACACCTAACTCCTTAATTTCCTATACATAAAAGTCCGTACTACTGTGTCTGAAATCCACAAGTTGTCCAAGAACCAAGCCACACCTAAATAAGGTTGGAACAACAACGTAATGAGCTAACACCTGGTAACTAAATCTCATGCAATGCATGAATGAATATGTATATATCGTGTCTTGATGATGCATGACAGGAATACATAGACATGAGCGTAAAAATAAATAGGAAACTCATAATTGTCCACAATCCTTCATCCTTAACTCAATTAAATTACCAAGTCAAGCTCAAATAATAAACTATTCATATGACAACTTAGTGCCAACACTTATTAGCCGTTAAAACAACATAAACTTATTGTTAATCCGATATCCCAATACTAAGCATAGCATAAGCCCTCAAACAAGGTTCAACTTTAGCCTTTCACTAAGGCATGTTGGCAGATTAAGCAATTATTTTGATACGTCACCAAAAAGACCTCAGCAGTCAAAACATCTACTCATGCCTAACACCATGGTCCGTGATTAGTCATAAGGACATCATTCCAACTGGAAATCACTAATTTGTCCCATACATACCTGTTGCACTCAACATACCATGAATAGTCATGCCTCTATAAGATCCTGTCTTTCTTTATACTAGTCATATCTTTAAGACTTAAGTAACCCGTATCATGATGTTGGTCACATGTGATGGCAGCTAGTGTTTCTCACATTACCAGGCCCCGATCATTCTCTTTAGACCTATTCAATTATTTAACTTATTTTCTTAATGCTCTAAACTTGAGTTCAACTCCTTTCTTAAATTGAGCTTAGTCCCTTAGTAACTTCATAATATTCATATCTTATACTTATGTTCACATAGATCACACACCTAAGTTCACATAGAGTTTATCTCGTTGTAGCTCGAGCTCCCACTATCATCAATATAAATCATCACCTCATTGTAATACATAAATAACGTTTACCATAAGGTTATGCTAAAGTAATTGGTTCATCTATACAACTCTTAGACTTACACTAACCTTATCTATAGTACCTTTGATCAAGACTTCCTTAAAGCCCGTAAGTTACTCCACTTTTCGTAACTCATATCGAAGCCCATGGACTAATACTTGTACTTAATCACATAGGATGTTAACCTTAGATGTCAACTTAGAGGTTGAGAAAAAGGCTTATGAAAATGGACCACAAGGTCAACTAGGAAAAATGTAATCTAAATACACTCCCCAATAGATTATTTCTGTCCATAGGCCATACTTTAAAACTCGAAGGATCATTCTTAGCACATTTTCCTAATTTTGATCAATTTAATCATTCACTTCAACTATTTACGTCTATTAACCATAACCCAAGCATATAACTCAAAATCATTCATGTCTTGCACTAATCTTAATAATACAACAACAATTAAGCTCACAGAGATAATAACCAATAATGTAATTGTTAATCTCAAATCATTATCAAGATCACTTATCTTGTTTTAAAGCATCACATACATAACTTACCAAATATTTGTTGTTCATCAGTTTTCCTATGATTAATCCTCCCACTCACGTATTTTCCTTCCATGGACCTGAAGAATAAAACTAGATAGTCAAGGAACAAGAAGAACACAAAGAAGAAGAAGAAGAATGAGAGGATCAATGGTTGCTGCCCTTGTCCCAAAATCACACGACCAAACCCCCTCCAAAAACGCTAACCCCTTTTCACATAACTTGTGATACACCATAAATTGATTAGGCTTGATTAATGGGCTGAGGTAGACTAATATCCTGTAATGGACTAGGCTCATGACAGTGAAATAAGATTGGCCCGTATCAATGTGTGGTGGACTATAACTTAATGGGCCAGCTAATAGTCATTAGGGTGCAACCATGTGCCTCTAATACCGTTAGTTAAATCAACCATCCCATTATGGTCTAAATTACATAATTGGCACTATATAATGCATATGACTATACAATTATCCTTACATGCCAAAATTGACACTGACTGATTAACGCTTAATTATGTCAGTCCATATAAAATATTTTAACATTCTCCCACTTGGACTACATAATTACACCAACAAATGTTCACTGAACAATAGTGTCTATACGCAAGAATCTTAAGAAACACTAATTTCTATAAAACCAAGTATGCACCACATTGTGTCCATAGGAGATTGGAGATTCAAATATAATACATAACGAGACATTGGAGATTCACAAAGCATGGAGATAACTACTAATCTAGATCCATTCGAAACATAACACCGAGACTAAGCCACTAGCTCGCATCAATAAGTGTGCTCATACAATATCAAAGAGTGATCTAAAATATGCATGTACTCAACAACAACTAGCAATCCTTAACATGTCCATCGTACATGAAAACTGTAACTCCTACTGACAAAATACATCTTTGGCACCTAACAAACCAACTAAGAAATGTCTTCTTAGCACACACGTTTAGGTAAGCAGTCTCATTGTAGTCGTTGACATGTTCTCTGCAAGTGTGTTATGTTGCTATTAGAAGACTTCACAACTTTCTCACTACAAATGGAACGTCAACATCACTAATGGAGGAACAAGACTCCTCAAATTCTGAGAGAAAAATATGACTGTGACATTTATTACATAAGTTTAGTAAATTCACAATAGAGTCAACTACTCTTAACACTGAAATGAAATATCACAGTTGTACTATATAATCAATGTCCTCGAAACACGACAATCACTCTACCTCTACGAATGAGGATGCTGTAAGTGTCCATACAACACCTGACCACAAAATAACTCCTCTTACCAGTATACCTCTATGTATGAGAGGGGAATTTGTAGGTGTTCATTTTATTTGACACTTAATCACAAAATAACTCCTCCTACCATCATGAATGCTTATTAATGGACTTTACCATCCATGCAGCCAGTATAATCGGTATCATAAAAGAAAAAACAATTATTGTATGTCATGATGTTGGTTTATCATTTACTAACACATCCTTGGTACCATAAGGATGGTAACTCAAGTACTAATCCAGCATGCACGCAACAAAAATATCACAAGGGGTGCGTGTACTTGAGTAAACACAAGACTTCCTTCAAAAAGCATATATAGGATAATCTCAAATCTGATCTCTTGTCATTATCAATACACATGGATTTTAGGCCTTTTATAATACATCATATTTTACACTATTCCAAAATTCACAATGAAATCGAAACATTAACAAAAGTTAGTCAACACAAACTATGAGACAATTCAGCCTATCGTTGATCTCATCATGAAGAATCTAAATACTTAGAAAATTCAGCCTATCGTTGATCTCATCATGAAGAATCTAAATGATTCTTCATTTCGTAGAGATTATGTAATAACGATTTATTTTTCTCTTGAATATATCAGTATCAATAATCCCACTGATTTATCACATAATATTGACTAACATTAATGTTTCGAATTGACCCTTTTCAGAATTTAAGTCATTGTCTTGATGTCTTTCCATAAAATGGTATAAATCCATTGAACTTGGGTGTCTTTATCGGTCACCATCTCAAGGCTTAATTGAGCCATATGATATTCTTAAATAAGAATTTGGTTCTCACTTCCTTGAACATTGATTTCTGAGTCATCCTTAAATAATAGTGCAAAATGAACAAGTCCCTTATATCAGAATAGTGACTAGATATAGGCTTTAATCACCTTAATCTGATTATCAAGTAGTATGTTCTTAACATGAATTTCCATAAGAATAAAAAAAATCTCAATTACCATGTAATTAAGCCTAAACTTTCATGCTTAAACATAGCTTGGAAATCGTGATGTTATTATATCATCTTACCAATAAGGATTAAGAACTACTAATGACTCTCAATTAGCAGAATTACAATTTAGAGGTATATGCCATCAACCTTATTTCCTTCTTAGAATTGCAATTCTGTAAAACTCTTTTGATCTTTTATATGGAGTTTCTTATCATATTCTGGCTAAGGGTCAATAATAGTAACAACGGAAGCTAAATAAATAAAAAATACATAATCTTTTGAGCCCTCACTAACACCAGCATAAAACTCCAACTCGGATAGATTTATTTAATTGTTATTGACGATGGATAAAAGAGACAATTGTATAAAACTTAGCACTCTCAAAAGTAATATTTGAAGTAATCACTTTCTCTTACACGGTTAAACTTTGAGATTTCCAAACACAAGGTCCTATGTTGCCTCGTAATTCTAAAACTCCCGAAAAAGTCATAAAATCAAAACCATATTCAATCGTAACCTATATGAGGCTATTAGGAATGAAGGATTTAATCTATATCTTTTTTAGAGCTTGACCAATATTGTCTCTTTAATGCACCTAACATAGTTGTGACTATGGAATTATGTTTGTGATTATATTAGTCCATACAAAATTCAATTATCTCTCTATCTTATACCAATATAATTAACAAAAACCATACTAATCTCCATTATCCAATAGGCAATCATATAAATCATGTATAACATCATACCGATAGGATACATATATTACACATGATTTGGCACAAGAGATATTCAAATAGAATAACAACCGTTAAAACAACATGCATGTAGTACAACAATTGAGACTATATATACATCTCATCTTACACTTGTCACTTCGTCAAACAATACATATGAGAAGTGACTGCATATCATTATGCATGTTTGGATTAATTGCTATATGTATTTTCCACTTTAAGGCTTTCTAAGATAGAAAAGCCTTATTTAAAAAAAAAAACCTTAATGATTCAATATTTTGAGAAGGTTGTGCCCAAGATAGCCATGCTAGAGAGATCTCATAAAAAAAGTAATAATCATATTTTGCATCTCTCACAAAACTCATACATGGTATTATAGATCAATCTGTAGCGTCTCAAAATTTTACTTAGCTAGATAGTTGTAGTAGTATCTTAGTATTCTAGTTTTCGTGGATATTGGATCAAGCTGGGATTTAGTTGGAAGCTCAAAGAGATAGTTATGAATGTTATAAGTTTAGCCTATAGTTTATAAATATTAATTTTAACATAAGGTTTGATTAATATAGCTAGTCCTAGAAATGGTATTTATTATAACCTAAGATTTAGATAGAATAATTAAGAACATGACACTTGTCACATGAATGTTTATTAAGGATTTAAGGATTTTAGATGAATAAATTAATAAAGGATAAACCTATGAAGTCTAGAACCTTCCCTCAGCTGTTAGGATTACATTTTACTCAGTCAAAGTTGTTTAAACAAACTTCAAGTGTGCTAAAAGTGTGAAAAAATGTGTTTGATATATCAGGGTATGCTGATATATCGCAACTATAGGGGTAGGCGATATATCGCCTATAGGGGGTGAAATATCGGCTTCCTTTGGCATTTTTGAAAATTCATGGAATTCGAGCTAGAAACAGCCCTCAACAACTTGGACTTGCTCTTGAACATTTTTGACTAAGTTCTGGGCATCTATTGAGCAAAAAATTCAAAATTTATTCAATTATTTATTCATTTTAAAAGGAGTTAGTTTCACTCCTTGAAATCTATAAATAGGACCTTTTACTCAACCATTTGCATCATCATTCAAGTATTCTTCAGAGCCTCCAAGCTGCTAAGTTCATTCTAGAGAGAAATACTAGGGTTTTGAGGTTAAAAGCTTTCCAATCTAAGATTTTCTAAACACTTGGAAAGTAAGATAGAGTGATATTTCGGTATTGAGGTGTAGTTCAAAATTCTAATCTATCAAAGGTATTCTTTATCCTCATGTTTAGTTCATTATAGTTCCTCTTATTCTTTCATTTTTCTTCAAAATCCTAACTTGTTATAATGGCTTTTGGTTAGGTGTTTGAGTTTCTTGAAACTAAAGGTATTCGGTAAGTTCTTAACTTGATGTTTTAGATCTTCTCTTCATCTTCATTTCTTTAGAAAACTTATGGATCTTACTGTTTGGTTTTAGAAGTTTTCTGTATGATGTATGATGATGACATTTCAGTATGATGTATGACGATGTATGGATATGATGTTGTATGAGACTTGCAATAAGATTGTGCTTTTGTTATGTTTTTCTTTGTATGATGTTTGTATTTCATTACTCGGCTTTTAGCTCACCCCTTTACTTTCCCCTTTCAAGTAATAAATAGGATTTCTCTTTGGAACACGTGGTGATGTGAGGAGTTCCAACGTCAGAGTGGTATGGCGTGGGGGTATCCTATGGGCGAATAAACGATCAGCTTAAACGCCAATTTTTAAAGAACGATGTTATGTTTTATTTTGATTTCAAACTTATCAGTAGGACTTGAACTATATTTATTTTTAAATGTTGCATGAGAACTTTTATTTTTATTTTAAACTATTGGACCCAACTTGCATGTTTTAGCAAGGCCCCACTGGATTTTCATATGTTAAGTGGTTTTCATTAAATAAGTTTATGAGGTTGATGACCTATTACAAAGTAGTAGTCTAGGGACTATTACACTATACCACCCAGGAAAGGCGAATGTAGTTGCAGATGCGTTAAGTCGGAAGATATACGGAAATCTGGCAGCGTTATCCAGAATAGAAAAGCTGCTACAGCAAGAGTTGATTAATGCTGAAATAGAAATAGTCTTTGGTCAACTGGCTAACATGTACATCCAGTCGAGTTTCCTAGATGATATACGGATCGGGAAAGGGCATGATGACACGTTAGTATCGCATATGGATGCAGTCAAAGAAGGCAAGACAACATATTTCTCTATATCAGGATAGGGATTCTTGAGATATAAGGGTCGGGTGTGCGTGCCGAATGACTTTGGAATTAAGATGAAGATTTTAGAACAGGCTCACACTAACCCATGCTCAGTTCACTCGGGGTTGACTAAAATGACTCACGACCTTAAGGCACTATATTGGTGGCTGGGAATTTAGAAAGGTGTAGCAGAGTATGTGTCCAAATGCCTAATATGCCAGCAAGTAAAGGTGGAACATCAGCGACCTGCAGGCTTATTGCAACTGCTTATTATTCCGGAATGGAAGTAGGAAGACATAGCAATGGACTTCGTGAAAGGATTACCACGAACAAATAAGCAACATGAGTCAGCTCGGGTTGTGGTAGATAGACTCACAAAGTCAGCTCACTTCCTGCTTGTCAAGACTACGTACACTGGGGACTAGAACACATATATTTATGTTCGAGAATTTGTACGACTGCATGGAATCCCTAAGACCATAATATCTGATAGAGGATCGGTGTTTACATCGAGATTTTGGGGAAGCATGCAGCAAGCCCTGGGTACCAAGTTAAGTATCAATACAACATTTCATCCTCAGATCGACGGTCAGTCCAAGCGTACCATACATATTTTAGAAGATATGTGGTGTGCTTGTGTACTAGACTTCGAAGAATCATGGAGTTTGTATTTGACACTTATAGAGTTCTCCTACAATAATAGCTACCAGGAAACTATCGGTAAGACATTGGGATGAGGAAGCCGATCACCGTTACATTGGGACAAGGTAGGAGAAAGACATTTTCTTGGACCCGAAGTTGTTAGAGAGGCACAAAACGTAGTGGAACTGATTAGAAAGCGTATGTTCGCTGGTCATAGTTGATGAAAGAGTTATGTGGATGCAGGGCGGCGAGATGTGGAATTCAAAGTCGGAGATCAAGTCTTTTGAAGAATATCTCCTATGAAAGGAGTGAAGCGGTTTGGGAAGAAAGGAAAATTTAGTCCCCGGTTTATAGGTCCTTTTGAGATATTGGACAAGGTGGGACCAGAAGCATATAGATTAGCCCTACTACCAGCTCTAGCAGATACCCACAATGTGTTTCATATCTCGATGCTGCATAGATATGTGTCAGACCTATCCCACGTTCTCAAGTATGATACGTTAGCACTTCAGAAAGACCTGAGTTACAAGGAACGACCGGTTAGCATCCTAGAGAAGGGGATGAAGGAATTACGGTCTAAGAGTATTCCAATAGTCAAGGTCTTATGGAGTAATAGTACAGAATGGGAGGCAATGTGGGAGTTGGAGGGAGACATCCAAGCACAGTATTCGGAAATGTTTGGTAAGTAAATTTTGGGGAAGAAATTCTTTTAAGTAGGGGAGAATCGTAGTGTCTCAGAATGTTACTTAGCTAGATAGTAGAAGCAATAGCTTAGTATTCTAGTTTTCGTGGTTATTGGTCCAAGCTGAGATTTAGTTGGAAACTCATAGAGAAAATTATGGATTTTATAAGTTTAGCCTATAGTTTAGAAATATTAATTTTAACATAAGGTTTGATAAATATAGCTGGTCCTAGAAATGATATTTATTATAACCTAAGGTTTAGATAGAATAATTAAGAACGTGACACTTGTCCCGTGCATGTTTATTAACGATTAAAGGATTTTAGATGAATAAATTAATAAAGGATATGCCTAGGAAGTCTAGAACCTTCCCTCAACTGTTAGGATTATGTTTTAATCAGTCAAATTTGTTTAAACAAACTTCAAGTGTACTAAAAGTGTGCAAAAATGTGTTTGATATATCGGCGTATGCCGATATATCGTAGATATGGGGGCCGATATATCGCCTATGGGTGATATGGAAAACACGTCGACTTCGAACGACTAAAACCATGGAGGCTTAGGATATAGGGGCAGGCGATATATCGCCTATAAGGGGCGATATATCGGCTCCCTTTGGCATTTTTGAAAATCTGTAGAATCCGAGCTAGAAACAACCCTCAATAACTTGGACTTGCTCTTGAACAGTTTTGACTGAGTTCTGGGCATCTATTAAGCATAAAATTCAAATTTTATTCAATTATTTATTCATTTTAAAAGGAGTTAGTTTCACTCCTTCAACTCTATATATAGGAACTTTTACTTAGCAATTTGCATCATCATTCAAGTATTCTTCAGAGCCTTCAAGCTACTAAGTTCATTCTAGTGAAAAACACTAGGGTTTTGGGGTTAAAATCTTTTCAATCTAAGCTTTTCTAAGCACTTGGGTAGTAAGATATAGTGATATTTCGGTATTGAGGTGTAGATCGAAGTTCTAATCTATCCAAGGTATTCTTTATCTTTAGGTTTAGTTCATTATAGTTCCTCTTAATTTTTAATTTTTCTTCAAAATCCTAACTTGTTATAATGGCTTTTGGTTAGGTGTTTGAGTTTTTTGAAACTAAAGGTTTTCGGTAAGTTCTTATCTTGATGGTTTAGATCTTCTCTTCATCTTCATTTCTTTAGAAAACTTATGGATCTTACTGTTTGGTTTTAGAAGTTTTCAATCCCGTTCTTGTCTCCAATATCTAGGTTTTTGGTAAGTAAAATAGGTTAGATTTTATGTGTATGATCATATTTATGTGATATATGTGTATGTAAGTACGTATGTATATGTTTTATGTTATAGTCGCTTAGGAAATGTAGTTGCTTAGATAGCAAATAAGAAAATCCCAAGATTTTTATCATTATCGAAGATTATAGTTATGATTTAACCTACCTCGAATAGTAGCAAGAGGACCTAGATGGTTTATCATATACTATATTGTGTTTAAACCTACCTCGAATAGTAGCAAGAGAACCTAGTGTTAGGAAAAATAGTTTTTCCTCAATGGAAATGGGTAAGAATATTACAACTCTATGCAAAATGTTACAAATATATAACTAAAAATATATGATTGATTAAATAAAGTTACAACTCTATAACTGAAAATATAAATAAACAAAGAAAAGAAGAACAAGAAGAATAGTAAAAGTATAACTTTATGCAAACGATTACAAGTATAGTAAAGGTGTTTGAAACAAAAGAAAAGAAGATTACAACTCTAAACAAAAGTTACAAGTAAATAGAATAAGAAAATAAGAAGAAAAGCAATAGAGAAAAATGTAACAACAAAACAAAAGGAAACTCTCACTTACACAACCTAAGTGAAGAGTGTTGGGGATCACCAACTTGAACAAGGTTTAAAACCTTTGTCCAAAAGCTTATTTCCCCCTAATTCAAGCACTAAGGGATCTCTCTCAGATATTGGAAAAGCTTTTTGGAATTATCAAGCCTCAAGGTGTTTCTAGCCAAGTGCTCTAATGGATAGAAATATTGTGTCTTTCAAGTGAGCAATAGGCCCCTATTTATAGAGTTTAGAGACACCCTTTGAATTTCAAATTCCACCGACCCCCATGGCTGTTACCAATGATTAATTGGAATATTATGGAATTAAAAATGAGATTTGGGAGTTATTTGAGTTTTTTGAGCTGTTCAACAATGATTGAAAAAATGGTAAGTTTTGGCCTGTGGCAGCGGCCACTAACCATTTTCAGCACAAAGTTTTGTGTTGTTTTTCCAAACAGTTCCAAACCCTCCCAATTGATTTTGTAACCCCCAAAACACATTATTGGGGTAAAAATCATATCTCTAACAGCCATTTTACATATGGCTTTATGAAATTCATCTCAATATTGTGTAACACCAAATTTACACAATAAATGGTAATATTTGGGTATATCTCATATATCTAAATATTGTAACTCTCTATTATATGTTACAATATGTGACACTCTTTGTCACATTTATTTAATCTAAAACATTATATTATAATATAATATAATCTTACATTATATTATAAAATAATATAACATTCCCTCACTAGATTAAATGGTTATCTATTGTAACACTTATTTAATCAATCATCATTATATTTTAAAATATAACCAATCCCCCACTCTATTAAATAAGAACTCTTTCTTATAGGAGTCATTCCATTAGTGCATAAAGTAAAGTGTTTTTCAACTTGAACTTTACTATAGTGTAAGTATCACAAAATTTGTCGAAAATTTGGTTGCACTAGGCATTGAACCATCTTTTCATGATAACAAATCGGTGATAACACACACACCTTTGCGATGTTCACTTAAGACCTTTATGTCTCACTTTGCACCGTTAATGGGCATGTGCACTTTCCATTCATGGACGTTCTTGAGAATACTCCCAATTCTCATGAGGGGCGGCACCACCCCTAGGTCCATATAGGTAGAATTCTTACAGTATTTTGTTACCAAAAATACTTGTCTTCACAAGACTGAATTCTATTAAAAAACCTTTAAGTTTTAACCCTCAACTTGGTAACTCACAAGTACTCAATATCTTAGATGAGACTTGTTTTGAGTACAACTAATATTCACTTGATTGACTTGTTGTTACCTATTGAACCTAACACTAGTTGAATAACTAGTGTTAAGATAGGTTACCATCAATCGCGAATCTCTTTAGGGAGTTTAAGTCCCATCCCTCGAGATGATGTAGCCACTAAATCCCTCGTTAGTGGCTTAGTGAAAGGATCCGCCAGATTTTCACTTGTTCTCACATAGGATATTGAGATGAATCCTCTTTGAATCAATTCTCTTACATATCCATGTCTTAGACTAATGTGTCTAGACTTCCCATTATACACTTCGCTATACGCTCTAGCCAATGTCACTTGGCTATCACAATGTATCAATATAGTGGATACATTCTCTTTGATTAGGGGTATCTCTATCAACAGATCCCTTAACCATTCGGCCTCTTTGCCAGTAGCAACTATAGCTATAGACTCTGCTTCCATAGTGGAATGAGATATACAGGTTTGTTTCTTGGAACCCCAAGAAATTGCACCTCCACCAAGTGTAAATACCCAACCAGTTGTGGAAAAATTGTCCCCAAGATTGGATATCCAGCTTGCATTTATATATCCTTCTAAGATTGAAGGAAATTTGGAGTAGTGAAGGCTTAGTCCTTTGGTTTTCTTGAGAAAACCTAGGACTCTTCCAATCACCTTCCAGTGATCCACACTTGGATTACTTGTAAACCTACTAAGTTTACTAACCACAAATGCTATATTAGGTCTAGTACATTGAGCAGCGTACATCAGACTCCCTATAGCACTAGCGCACTCCAATTGAGCCACCGCTCTTTCTTTATTCTTCTTTAGTTTTACACTATGATCAAATGGAGTATTGGCATCTTTAACCTTGAGATGGTTAAATTTTTTCAATACTTTCTCAACATAGTGGGCTTGCCCTAACGCAAAACCCCCACTATGTTTCTTTACTTTGATACCAAGTATGGTGTCAACTTCTCCAAGATCTTTCATCTTGAAGGTTGATGATAGAAACCTCTTCGTTTCTTCTATCCCTTTCATGCTATCACTTAGAATAAATATGGTATCCACATATAAGAAAACAATGATCACATATCCCTTACAAGTTTTGGAATACAAACACTTGTCTCCATTGTTATGTCTAAACCCATTAGACATGATGGCTTGATCAAATTTCTCATGCCATTGCTTAGGAGCTTGTTTCAGTCCATATAAGGATTTTACAAGTCTACATACTTTATGTTCATATTTTGGTAGGACAAACCCTTCGGGTTGTTCCATATAGACATCCTCATTCAGGTCACCATTAAGGAATGTCGTTTTGACATCCATTTGATGAACATACAAGTTGTGTATAGAAGCTAAAGCGAACAAAATTCTTATAGAAGTTATTCTTGCAACAGGCGCATAGGTATCAAAATAATTGATACCCTCTTTTTGCCTAAACCCTTTAGCTACTAATCTAGCTTTAAAGGTTTGAATAGTGTCGTTAGTGTGGTATTTTATCCTAAATACCCACTTACACCCAATTGGCTTAGACCCCGGTGGGAGGTCTACCAATTCCCAAGTGTTGTTGGAAAGAATGGAATCCATCTCATCATTGATGGCTTCTTTCCAAAATGCACTATCTCTCGATTGCATAGCTTCTCTATAAGTCTTAGGATCATCCTCAACGAGAAGTACAATATGAATTTTCCTAATGACTTCCTCTCTATTTCCTTCTACCATGTAGAATGAAATTCGTTGAGAATCTATTTCATCCACTACTAGACTTTTATGATTTTTAAGTCTTTGACTTCTTCTAAGTTCAAAGGGTTGCTTTACATTCATTTGCGAATTCTCCTCTTGAGAATCATCTTTGGATGTAGAAACTTGAGAATTGTTCTCATATAACAAGTTCTCCTTTAGAGATGTTGAAGCTTGAGAATTGTTGTCACATAACATATTCTCAAAAAATTCAACTTCTCTAGATTAATCACAATATTAGACTCTAAGTCTAATAGCCTATAAGCTTTACTATTGTTGGCATAACCAACAAAAGCACACCTTATGGCTCTTGAACCTAACTTTGATCTATTAGGTTCATTTTTCTTGCAATATGCAAGACTCCCTCACACTTTGAAGTACCCTATGTTGGGTTTTCTTCCTTTCCATAACTCATATGGAGATATCTCATTTTTCTTCATCGGTATTCGATTAAGAATGTAACAAGCGGGTAATAACGCTCCACCCCATAAGTTGATATTCAACTTAGAAAACACCAACATAGAATTTATCATCTCTAGATAATTCCTATTTTTCCTTTCGGTAACACCATTGTGTTGTGGTGTATAAGGTGCGGTGCACTCATGAATTATACCATTTTTTTCACAAAATGTATTGAATTCATTAGAGAAGTACTCTCCTCCTCTATCACTTCTTAACACCTTAATCTTTTTATTTAGTTGATTTTATACTTCTAATGTATACAATTTAAAAGCATCAAAAGTTTCATCTTTATGCTTTAAAAGAAACACATAGGTAAATCTACTAAAATCATCTATAAAAGTAAGAAAATACCTTTTACCACCTCTAGTTTAAACACCATTTAATTCACAAAGATCACTATGGATTAAATCTAGTAAATTAGATGATCTTTCTACACTAGGAAATGGTTTATTAATCATTTTTGCCTTAACACATGTTTCACATTTACCATAGTTTTTAATATTGCATGCAATCATACCACATTTTACTACTCTTTTCATGGTTGAAAAACTTATATGCGATAGTCTAAGATGCCACAAACATAAAGAATCATACTCAACAATATAGGCGGAATTAGAATTTTTATTGATAACATTGAAGTTACATCATTGGTGCACAATTTAACCATACCCTCACAAGAGTACCCCTTTCCCAAAAAGACCTTTGATTTGGTAAGTATAATTTTACCGGACTCAAAAATGGCTTTAATGCCGAGCTTGCCAAGAAAATCACCACTTACCAAGTTTCTACTCATTTTAGGAACATAAAGTACATTCACTAATGTAACTTTCTTGTCGAAGGTGAAAAAGACTTCAATGGTAACTTTTCCAAGTACCTTGGATTTGCCCTCATTGCCCATTTGAATCTCATGGTTGCCCTTTGACTATTCAAAGGTCTTGAACAATGATTTGTCATAGGTGACATGGACGGTGGCACATGTATCATACCACCACCCTTTCACCTTGCCTTGGACCGCATTCACCTCACTAAGGGTAGCAACTATGTTTTCCTCTTTAGTTGCATTCACCTTAGGTCATGTATCGATTCAAATATGTTTTTGGATTTCCTCCAAAGAATAATCCTCATTTTTATGAAGGATTCTTTTCCTATAGCTCTTCCAAGTTTGTAACGCCCTACTTCCTTAGAGCCGTTACTAAGTGAGTTTTTAAGACAAAACAGTGTGCAATGGACTCGCTAACCGAGGATTTCAAACACTGATCACCCGTCTGTTACCTTTCCCCACATCTGGGTCTCAACGTTAACCTTCTTACTAATACCCAACACTCAAGTACCTTATGCCATACACAACAGTCGACTTAATGTTCCACGTGTATCAACCAGGTTCATTCTTTCACCTCCCGCAAGGTTCGAGCCATCCTTGCGCCAGATGCGCCTGGGCGTGCACAATCCGTGACGCACTCCCACCATACCATGTCTTCATCATAGATCAAATCCTTTAAGCCATCACTCATTACTTAACCTTAACACACACATATTCCGGCCTCACTAGGTATCAATCAATTCTTACCTTGTCCTCTGAATTTCTTTCTGATGTGACACCACTCAGCCCGTCTAACTTCGAGTTTTACTGTTCTCCTTGTCTCTGATGTAGTTGTCTCCCGGAGATGCTTGTGCAATAGATGACGCGCTTACCAGTCTTGTTATGCCTTCAATTCTTCGGACGTTCTTCATTAGCTTCTTTGTGACTTCAGATCAAATCTTCACATACCTGTCCTTTCTTCTTGTAGCTCTAATATGAGTACTCCTGACGACGCTCAAACTAACAATCTGTGGAACCTTACCTGAGACTCTGCCTTCTGGGTACAAACGTCTTTCGCATAATCGTTGCTCACCATTTCCGTCTGGGAGTAATCCACATGTACTGCTCGTGAGCTTGAAGGGGACTTGCCCAGACCGTTTCCGCATTCTCCGCCTAAAGAACTTACCTGTGCTGCTGCAGCTTGAACCATTCCAGAATCTTTGTTATCAACTCCTCACACCCTACCCGGTGCAACTAGACAATTTCTCGAAATGTCTCTATCCTCGGTTTCCAACCGGTAATAACCAGGTCATAGATCAACTCTTAGGGACATCGTCCCACCTCGTATCCAACCTTTCTACTTTTCGTCCTAACCCTGCGATGCTAATAATCCTCGCAGTAAATCACACTGGCTACACCAGGCTCAGATTCCTTCGATTGCTTCAACAGACTTTCTGTCAGCCAAAACCATCTTTTACTACATTCTTTATACCAACCCTATCTGTAGTCTGACCTTGAAGTATTCCCTAAATATTCTTTACGTACCCTCATAGCTTTCCCACTGGTCAGCTCTGTTTCCATTCAGTCTCCTTTACATACTCCAGATGATATCCTCAACAATCCATCTGCCAGAGTTTCTTATTTCTTCTCAATAAGCATGACTGTCCTCAGCCTCTCGAATGGCACCAACGAGGCAACCTCTCTATGTCCATCACCCTCTCGGAGCATTCACAACACCGAGTCCTTCCAGTTCGCTACTTGCCCAAAGCATAAGCTCGTCAGTACTCCTCCTTGAGGACTCAGCCTCGAACTTGTAATGTATCGACGCATTCCAGTTCTCCGTTTCCCTCACCATGGGAAATCCATCCTAACATCTCAAGTCATTCCACGCAGACGTCACGCCCTCACCTGACCTCCTCTCAGGTGGCATCCTTTCCCTTATGCATACAAAATAACCTCCCTAGTTCCTGTCACCAACTTGATAACTACCTCTTCCATCAGGCTTCTTTCCAATCTCAATCTAGGTGCCCAAGCACTGTCTGGGGTCCTTTTACCTCAAAAATCGAGAATTCGACCTCGCTGCGTCCTATCAACAAAAGTACCACCTTATCAATCAGGCCTTTCCCCCTTTCTGGAAAAACCAGAAGCCACAGAACTATCCGGGGTTCTATCAACTTGATTATCACGAATCTACCTTTACTAACTCCATCAAAGGAAGCACCGCCATAGCGACTCTAGCACTCATGCTCTATACATCAACCATCAGTTCCTCGAACAATATGGCCCTCTCCGCCATCCACATGCAGACGATAAGTCCTTACATCAGAGCGGCCCAAATGCCCTGGACTATCCCAGAGTTCCATCCTTAAATGGGTCGCCACCATTTTCGGATACATCCGTCAGTATAAATTCCCAAAATGAATTATCCAATTCACCAAACCCATTGTTCTACACTGTTGTTACTCTATCAGTCCAAACCAAACTTATAAGTCCACCAGTCTCCACAGTTCAAATCGCGTCTTTAAAATCTTTTCTAACCATTCATCATCTAGGTTCTTTTCCAACCCATTAAGCCAGCACCTCAGCCCGAGTACCACTTCCAGGCATCTCTCTGCCTCAACATTTAAAATGACCCTCTAATCAGGATCTCTCATCCTCATAACCAAGGGTGGAATTAACTCTGCTCACCTATTGATAAATTCCTTGTCAACTCGAACTCTCCTCAAAACCCGAGGATAACACCCTTTAAACCTCTCATACAATACCTTTATCTGTCCATACCTCACAGTAAACCATCACCGGTAACCTTACTGTTAAAACATCTAAATCAACCATCTCCCCAGAGAATCCGTTGTTCTTCTATCCCATCTCAACTAACAAAATCCACAGCTTACTCACACACTAGTGACTTTCTGCTGCTGCTAACAGGGAAAACTGGAGATCTCAACTCCAACATATATCAAGAATCCCCTTTCCAACACAATATTAGGTTCCCAAACCCTTCTAGGAACCAACAACTCGAGTTCATCTGTCAAAACTGACCAAACTCCTGAACTCTGTGGTTCATACCCTGAACCAAACCACAACTAGATCCAAATATCCACAGGTATCATGCACCCAAAAAGCATAAATAGGCCAAAATCACAATGATATACATTTAGCTACCAGATTCTATCATCACTAAGTATATCCATACTCATCATGCTTCATACAAGCCAATATACAGATATAACATATGAATTTAATCCAGAAAATTCACCACATACACTCAATATGCGAACCATTATGCCAATATTCATCCATATGCATAATAGTATTATTCAGCATGCATCAATCTCAACATGCAATAGTCAAGGGCCAGGCCCTATCAGTATCTCATGCATATGTCATTTCATTCCTCATGCTCCATATAAATAAGCAGGCAAACAGGGCATTCAAACATATATTTAGACATGTCAATCAATCATACCAACCAACCCTGAGTCGAGCTTGTCACTGACAGCGAGCGTACATGTTCGGTCGATCTCCAGAACCAATAAACCTTGGCTCGCTCTGATACCATTATGTGACGCCCCACATCACTATGGCTGCTTTCTGGAATGACGACTGGCCCTACAAACCAAGACAAGTCTTTCCAGCGTGCTTTGTCCTCACTCGCACACTTCCTGGGAAAACTTCCCAGGGGGTCACCCATCCCTAGATTACTCCAGGCCAAGCACGCTTAACCATGGAGTTCTCAAGTGATGGGCTACCGAAAAGAAGATGCACCTTCCTGATATAGGTAGTACCCATCAATCCATTTAAGCCCTCTTCAACTGTGTAGTCCCATACCTACACAGTCTTAGAATCATTACACTTGACCTTCTCCAGGCGGTGTGGGATTGCACAGCTTACCCGGTCTTTCCCCTTACGGATCACGGGATTCTGACTGTCACAATCACCCCCTTTACGGGCCCGACGTCCCCGTCGGCCACACTTCCGGCTGGGTCAAGTCTCTGATACCAAGTTGTAACGCCCTACTTCCTTAGAGCCATTACTAAGTGAGTTTTTAAGACAAAACAGTGTGCAATGGACTCGCTAACCGAGGTTTGGAAACAAAAGTGTGACTAATTAAAAGTTAAGGCTGTAATCTTTGAAAATGCGTCGTTTCATCAAAAATTCTATTATTAAACATTTGGGATCCCAAAATAAGGTTTGAAAACTAATTACATCTTGAAATAAGGTTACAGTTGCGAAATCATAAAATCATAGGTTATTACAGCCATTTTCGAATAAACCCCCAACCAAAGCAGTCGGGCAGGCCAAACATGTACACGTCGCTTCACGCTCTCCGTACTCATGGTTGGTTGACTCAGTCATTGCCCTTACCTGCAACACAGAGCACCCGTGAGCCGAAGCCCAGCAAGAAAACTCATGCAGAACATAACATATGCAATGTATACAGTTTATCATAACAGATAATCCACAAATAAACAAGTCAATCATTAGACTAAGCAAACACGGCCATGCCGCCCCAGAAACCTTACCAAAGCCCTGGGGTATCGGTTCTCACCGCGAGGATAACTCATGTATCCCTTGGGTCCCACCCTGACTATAGCATCCCATGTGCTAGGTGTTACTTTCGGCCCCGCTGCCGTACCCGGCCTACGCCGTTCTCGGTCCTTGCCGTTCAATTTACTATAATCACACATATAGCATAACACAATAACATTCCAATAAATATTAATTCATTTAAGTCTACACCCTAACATGTAATGCAATATAGGGCCATGCCCGGCAATCATCTCATCATGCAACATGCAATATAGGGCCATGCCCGGCAATCACACTATGGGCCCACGCCCTATCCTACGGGTGTTATAGTTTTCTTACCTGTACTCCGAGCCTCCTGATGCACTAAAGCCGCGAGCACGGTCCTCAAGCACGAGCCTCTCCGATAGCCTAGTCACAACACACATAAAACACTTTTTAATACTAACCAACCCAAAACCATTTCCCGGGACCAATCCCGCACTCTCGGCACCTCTAATTCCCTAAAACAATACACCGGAACCATCCCACGAGTCCCCGGGCAAAAATCCTAAAAACCAGAATTTTGGGTGACAAAATTGGCCTAGGGCCGCGGCACTCCCTTCAAGGGCCGTGGCGCCCAGCGACTTGGCCTCCTCCTGATGCAACCTCGCGCCGCGGCGCCCAAGAACAGGGCCGCGTCGCTCATACGCGAACCCAGAAAATCTGGGTTTTCTCTTGCGTTATCTCCGAGCTAAAACCTTCCAAATCACACCAAACCAATACCCAAACCCCAAAATCAATTTCAAACATCAAATAGACCATATAACAACCCATAACTCAAGATTCAAGCTCAAAACATCAATATACCCAAGATTCACACCCATTGATCTTAAAATTCAGCAACTATCCCAAAACTCAACAAAGCTTAGCTTAGGCATTTAAATTCCTCAAATCATAACAAAACCCAAACTTAATTATGTATAAAACACTTACCTCAAATGGAGAATCCACCCTAAAAGCTCCCTTGATCTTCCTCCCAAGCTCCCACTTCAGCCCTTCACCCTTCTTCTTCTTTTCTTTTCACTTGCCCTAGCTCTTCTTTCTCCTCCTCTTTCTTCTCTTCAATTTCTATCAATGCCACAAGTGACCCCAAATGCCCAAACCGTACCCCCTTAGATCACAGCTGAAGTTTTCATAATCCCTTGCCAAAAGACCAAATTACCCCTTCCTATTAATCTTTCCTAACTAAACCTTCAAGGGCACTTAAGTCATTACTCTTCTATTTCATTTCTACCATTTTCTTTCTAAAACTTGTTACTCTCAGCAGTAACTAATGGTTACCTAGGTTACTAAATCTCCAATAACCATTACCCGCTAAATCTCAACTTAACCATAAAATTCCCGAGGTACCCCTAGGCTCCTCCCGAGCCGGGTACAAAATCCCGTTGTGACATCTAAGTTAACTAGCTCTCTAGGACCGTCTCGGCACGTGCATCACAATAATAAAACCACACACACGTGGTACAATTCGCGGAATACAATTATCACATACCAACACAGTTATGCCCAACATGGCCAAAATTACATTTACGCCCTTCTAACACGATCCGGGCCTACTTGCATACTAGTGTACATAGTCATGCATCTCAGATAAACAAATAGTCAAATAGCATGCTTTAAATCATAACCATGCATTTAATCTCATCAAATCACACATAAATCCTATTGTGCCCTCCTGGCACACTAATCAAGGTCCTTAAGCCTTATTAGCGATTTTGGGTCGTTACAAAGTTGGTGGTAATTTAGCCACTATAGCACCAACTTGAAAGGCCTCGGGAAGCTCAATCTTTAACACTTTCAATTTGTTAACAATAATTTGCAATTCATGTATTTTAGGAAGCATGGGTTTATTACCAAAAAAATTTGAAATCAAAATATTGTGATATCAAAAAAATTTTGGTACCTTCCTCTTCCGCCTTGAACTTTGTCTCAAGAGCGTCCCATATCTCCTTTGGTGATTTGGTCTTGGTGTAGAGGTCATAGAGCCTATCGGAAAGGGCGTTGAGGATATGACCCCTACAAAGGATATTTTCCTCCTCCCTCTTCCTTCTTTTCTCCACCTCCTCGGGAGTGTCCTTGTCGGATGGCGTTAGCAGAGTATCTAGAGTGGACTCTAGAATGTAGGCGATTTTGAGAGTGGTAAAAAGGAATCTCACCTTGTCTTGCCATGTAGTGAAATTGGACCCATCAAACCTATCCAACCTCACTAGGTCTTGATTCATAATCTTGATGGTCTCACCTTCCATTGAAACAAACAAGGGATAAGCTTTTGAATGTTAGGAAAAATAGTTTTGCCTCAATGGAAATAGGTAAGAATATTACAACTCTATGCAAAATATTATAAGTATATAACTGAAAATATATGATTGATTAAATAAAGTTACAACTCTATAACTGAAAATACAACTAAACAAAGAAAAGAAGAAGAAGAAGAAGAAGAAGAAGAAGAAGAAGAAGAAGAAGAAGAAGAAGAAGAAGAAGAAGAAGAAGAAGAAGAGAATAGTAAAAGTACAACTCTATGCAAGAGATTACAAGTATAGTAAAGGTGTTTGAAACAAAAGAAAAGAAGATTACAACTCTAAACAAAAGGTACAAGTAAAAAGAATAAAAGAAAAGCAATAGAGAAACATGTAAGAACAAAACAAAAGGAAACTCTCACTTACACAACCTAAGTGAATAGTGTTGGGGATCACCAACTTGAACAAGGTTTAAAACCTTTGTCCAAAAGCTTATTTCCCCCTAACTCAAGCACTAAGGGATCTCTCTTAGATATTGCTTTCTGGAATCATCAAGCCTCAAGGTGTTTCTAGCCAAGTGCTCTAATGGATAGAAATGTTGTGTCTTTCAAGTGAGCAATAGGCTCCTATTTATAGAGTTTAGAGACACCCTTTGAATTTCAAATTCCACCGACCCCCATGACTGTTACCAATGATTAATTGGATTATTATGGAATTAAAAATGAGATTTGGGAGTTATTTGAGTTTTTTGAGCCGTTCAACAAAGATTGAAAAAATTGAAAAAATTGTCAGTTTTGGCTTGTGGCCGCGGCCAGGGACATCAGTGGCCACATCCACTACTCTCTGTCCCACAGGCCGCGGCCACCAACATTCAGTGGCCACAGCCACTGACCATTTTCAGCACAAAATTTTGTGCCGTTTTTCCAAACGGTTCCAAACCCTCCCAATTGATTTTGTAACCCCCAAAACACATTATTGGGGTTAAAGTCACATCTCTAACAACCATTTCACATATGACTTTATGAAATTCATCTCAATATTGTGTAACACCAAATTTACACAATAAAGGGTAATATTTGGAAGTTACAAATTTGTAACACCAAATATGTTACATATTTGGATATATCTCATATATCCAAATATTGTAACTCTCTATTATATGTTACAATATGTGACACTTTTTGTCACATTTATTTAATCTAAAACATTATAATATAATATAATATAATATAATATTATATTATATTATAAAATAATATAACACGTAGATGGTTTCTGTCACATACTACGGTAATGAGTTAATGATCATTAATATTGTAGTCCTATGTTTTATGATTTATGTTTTTACGTCATATGTTGTATGATTTATGTCTTTAGTCTTGTGATTTATGATATGTTTTACTAGGATTTCCTTGCTGGGCATTAGGCTCATTCCTTTTTATTTTAGATGGTGTAGGAAAATAAGCTTGGAAGGCGGGATGGATTCATGGCAGCTTTGACATGTGTATTGGGCGAGAACTTAATGAATGGACTGATGGGAAAGATTGAGGATGACGTTTTGTTTCAAGTCTTTTTAATTATGTATTTATGTTTTTCCACATTTAATATTTGAACGATTAAAGTAAAGATTTAAGTTTTCTTTAAGATTTTTTGTAATAACAATGGGATCCCGTATTTTGGATTTTTATAATAAAGTTCTATTATTTTATGCATGCATTCCAAAATATTAGTTATGCTTAGTAGTTTTAATGATCTGGGGTCTTAGAGTTAGTCAGGGCATTACAGTTGGTACCAGAGCCACAGTTCATATGCATGAAGTTCTCCTTGATACACATGCAAAAACTTAGGATCTAATCGCCAATGTAAGTGTTTATGTTATGAATGGTATGTTTATGTTAATAGCTAACGTTTTAGTCATTATGTTTTCAATCAAAATGAACGGAGCTTTGACCTATCATGATATCTGAGCCATTAAGGCATTGAAAAGGGTTAGAGAGCCAAGGGATACAATAGGAGTGCTAGAAAGAATCAGTCAGAGATTGGTCAAATTTCACAAGGAGATATGTAACACCCTAAGTTGCTAATAAGGTTTAGGACCTTGATTAGCGTGCCTGGAGGGCAATAAGTGAATTAATATGTTAATATATGAATTTAAATGAATATGTGATTAGAATGCATGTTTAGATGGTATAAATATGCATGTGGGCCCCGTTTGCATGATAGAGGTAAACTGGTAATTTTAGCCCGCTGAGGGCATGAATGCAATAATTGTATTGTGTGATTTGTACCACGTCTGTGTTGTGATATCAGTGTGATGCACGTACCGAGACGGTCCTAGCGAGCTAGATGACTCAAAAGTCACAACGAGATTTTATACCAGGCTCGGGAGGAGCCTAGGGGTATTTCAGGGATTTTGTAATTTAGTTCTTGGGAGATAATGGTAACTAGTAATTTGGTAACTTGTCTAACCGTTAGTAACCGCTGAGAGTAACAAGCTTGGTTGGAAGAAGTGGTAGAATTGTAATAGATAAGAAAAGACAAGAGAGCCCTTGAGGTTAGTTAGGAAAGGGATATTAAAGGAAGGGTAGAATGGTCAATTGGCTAAGGATAGATAAGTTTCAGCTGAAGGAGAAAGGAATACGTATTATACTTGGTGATATCCTAGTTTATGCTGAATTTGGAAGAAAGAACTAGAAAGAAAGGGGAAAAAGAAGAGGGAAGCTGAATTTGAGCCCTAGGAGGAGAATTGAGAGATTTGAAGTAACCAAGATAAAGTTTAGTCCAAGATTGCCCTGAGGTAAGAACTGCTTTTATTTTATTGCGTTTTAAGTTTGATTTTAGAAAGAAGAATGGAAATTCAGAGATAGTTGTCGCTGGTTTTGTGGGAATTCACCTTGAGGGATTATAAGGCTTGGCTTGGAGCTGGAAGCAAGGAAGCTAAAGGTTGGATTCTTCACTCAAGGTAAGGATTTTGTGTAATTGCAAAGTTTATTTCTGTTATGAGTTAGGGAATTTGAAGTGTGGTTTGGGTTTGGGTTTAAGCTTTTAACTTTCTGGTTTGAATTACTAAGGCATGAAACTCAAGAGTGGATTTTTGGGTGTGATTGAGTAATTGAGATTGGTTATGATGTTTATGGGTTGTTGAAGGGTCTATTTGGGGTTTTGAATTGGTTTTGGAGCTTAGGTGTGAGTTTGGGAGTGTTTTGACTCGGGGAAATGCGGAGGAAAAACCTAGATTTCTGGGCTCGCGAAGGAGCGCCGTGGCCCTGTTCTTGGGCGCTGCGGCGCGAGGCTGATTCTGGGCAGGGCGAGCTCTCTGACTTGTTGGGTGCCACAGCCCTCTAGGGAAGCGCCGCGACGCTAGGTCAATTTCAGAGCATGAGATTTTGCAATTTTGAGCCTTTGCTCCGGGGGTTCGGGGGATGTCTTCGGTGTATTGTTTTAGGGATTTGGGGGTTCCGGGAGTGTGGGATTGGTCCCGGAAAGTGGTTTTAGATTGGTTAGTGATAAAGGATGTTTCATATGTGTTGTGACTAGGTATTTGGAGAGGCTCGGGGTAGAGGACCGCGCTCGCGGCTTTGGGGCATCGAAAGCTCGAGATACAGGTAAGAGAACTGTAGCACCCGTGTTGCAGGGCTTGGGCCCATTGAATTGTTGCAGGGCGCGACCCTAGATTATCTTTTTGCTAGGCTATAGCTCTAAATGTACTATTATATGTTTGATTGTTGAATGCGAATGCTATATGTGATTATAGCTGAAAGAACGGTGAATGACCGAGAACGGCGAAGGCCGAGAACGGCAGTGGGGCCGAAAATACCACTTAGCACATGGAGTGCTCGTGGTTAGGGTAAGACCCCAGTGGATACTTGGGATATCCATACGGTATAGACCGAGATCCCAGGCTTTGGTAACGCTTTTGGGACGACATGGCCGTACATGTGTTAGATTATATGGACTGTCTGACTAGATTTGAGATATCTGCTGTAGTGATTGTATATTATGCATGTGTTGTGTACTGTTTGAGTTTTCTTTCTTGGCTTCGGCTCACGGGTGCTCTGTGTTGCAGGTAAGGGCAAAGAGAAAGTCAACCAGCCATGAGTACAGAGGGCGTGGGGGCGGCGCATACATGTTCGGTCTACCCGACTGTCTTGGTTGGGGATATTTTTGAGAAATGGCTGTATAAACCCTAGTTTTGATGGTTAATTACTTATAAACTTGCTTTTAGTTGTAAATATTTTATAAACTGAATTATGGGATCCCAAAATGGTAAACTTTTGAACTTTTAACGAAATAGAGTACCTTTTCAAAGATTACAGCCTAAACTTCTGTTTAGTCACACTTTTGCTTTAAAAACCTCGACTAGCGAGTTGATTGCACATTTTAACCTCACTTAGTAACGGCTCTAAGGTAGTAGGGCGTTACAAGATAGTTCACCTTCAAATTGCTAGGGAAATGCTAAGAAAAGTATGATGAGAGCCATGGAACAATATGCCCTTGTAATTAGACTTTTTAAGAATTTTCCTACTGTAGTTTCAAAATTGGAAGAATTATAGGAGACTATGGATGATGAACATGATTTACCGGTAGCTATGAGATATTATTTTGTCATACTTAGGTTTACCTAAAGGTTTGAGTTTGAATTCACTAATGAACAAAAGCATAGTATCCTAATGAATATTCCCCAAGGTAGTTTCGAGGCTCATGATAATGATGATCATGAAGAAATAAATGATGATATGTTAGATGAAGGGTCAGATGTATAAGATTCTGATTTTTAGATATTTACCTTAGTTATTAGTAGTATAGTTTCTTTATATATTTTTGAATTTAGGATTGTAATAAGTCAAAATATTTTTCCAAATGAATAAAGTTGTTATTTTTGAATGGCATGTATGAGTTTGATTTTTTTTTTACAATGATAATAAATATAGAATAAATTCAATAAATAATGACCGAGTTCAGTGAGGGTGGATAAATCAATGGACAAGGTTTTGTATTGAGAGTTTAGGGGCCATAGTAGTGGGAACGATTTTACTGATCCTAGTTCTCCCTCAATATGGTTAACTTTGGAACAACGACAAGTTTCAAGCCTGAGAATTAAGTCATATAGGGTGGTTAGAAACAGACTTAGAAAATAATAAAGATGGCTTAATAGTTTAAGTATAGAAACACACCCTAATTTATAAAGATGACCTACATAATTTTTCATAAGAAATCATAACTGATAGGTTCGAGTTGTGTTTTCTTAGACTAAGTTTTGCCTTAGAACCTATTAGGGTAAGTTCTAATGTGTTTTCTCAATTTTAGAATTTTGCTAAAGATGTCGCTCTGAAGGTCTGCGCACACGAACGACAATGCTTCCAGCATTGCCAACGAGACTCACGAAGCCCCTCTAGTCCAAAGAAGGGGAATGCATGCTACTATTGTTGCTACTAATAGGAATGCACCACCTCCAGTTGACAACACCACTGAGATTATCCGATTACGACAACAAGTGGAAGAGCTGCTGCATCCAGAACGACAACAACCTTAGCCGCAGACTTAGCTGCAGCCTTAGTCAGCGGCTCAAGCACCCCAGCAAGGGCAGAACATAGGATATCCGTATGGGGGATGGCCGGTGGAAAAATATGTGCCTCATCCAGCTCAGTATATAGAGCCAATCTATGATCATTTTTGTAAGAAGCACGCTCCAAACTTTGAAGGGACAACTGACCCCTTTGAGGTTGAAGAATAGCTCAGGAATGTAGAACCAATTCTAGCACACATGAACCTCGACAACGCGGGTCGCATATCCCGCGTTACCTCTCTACTGAAAAAGGATGCAAGAATCTGGTGGGATTTGGTACAGTAGGCTCATGATGTCACCACCATGACTTGGGCTAGATTTATGGAGCTGTTTCACAAAAGTATTACAACTCAGTTGTCATTGCTACGAGAGTGGATGAATTTTCCAGTCTGAAGCAGGGCATTTTAACCGTAGTCAAGTACACTCAACAATTTGATTCTCTAGCCAAGTTTGCAACAGAGTTGGTCCCAACAAATTTCTTGAGGGTTACCAAGTTAACCAGGGGACTCCAACCCGAGATTGAGTTAGGTGTCTAGCTGGCAAATCCTGGAACCACTTCTTACACCAATGTTCTGGAAACGACTATAAAGGTACAAAGGCTCCAAGCTAATGTTAGTAAGGAGGAGACAAGCAAGTATGAAGAATCAGACTCAGAATGGTCGAAATCACAACAACAATCAGCATAGCAATAATGGGCAGAAAAGAAAGCATCCTGATAATAAGCAAGCCGATGGTGACAAAAGAGCATGGACTAATAACGGTAATAATAGGTCGGGTTATGTGGAATACCCTCAGTGCTCCAAGTTCTAGAGAAGACATCCTGGGAGTGTCGTATGAACACCAAGGGTTGTTTCAATTGTGGCCAGGAAGGTCATCTGAAAAAGGACTGTCCGCAGCTCAAACAAGAAGAAAAGAAGGACAACAAGATGGTTCCATCCAGAGTCTTTGCCTTGACTCAGGGAGAAGCCGAAGCTAGTAACAAAGTGGTCACAGGTTAGTTTCCTATCCTCGATAATATATGTTCAGTATTGTTTGATTTGGGAGCAACACACTTGTATATCTCGTTAGGAATGATAGAAAAATTAGACAAACCTTGTGAAAGATTTAGAACTAGGTTTGTTACGGAACTGCCTTCGGGCGAAGTAGTTCTATCATCACGAATAGTACGAGGAGTACTGATTAAAATTGAGGGCACAGAACAAGAAGGAGACCTGATAGAGCTAGAGATCAAGGACTTCAACGTAATATTGGGCATGGACTGGCTAGCAAGGCATGGCCTTGATATACCAGCTCAAGGTAAGGGAAGAGGATATGCCGAAGACAACTTTTAGGACTCGATACGAACATTAGGAGTTCCTAGTCATGTCTTTTGGTCTTACCAACGCTCCAACCATATTTATGGACTTAATGAATTGGGTCTTCAAGGATTACTTGGAAAAATTCGACGTAGGGTTCATTAACGATATTTTGGTGTACTCCAAGGACAAAGTCGAGCACGAGGAACATTTAAGACTGACCATGTTGCGACTAAAGGAGCACCAAATTTATGCCAAGTTCAAGAAATGCGAATTTTGGCTATCGCAAGTGGTGTTCCTCGGTCACATAGTATCCAAGGATGGAGTCGCAGTAGACCTAACTATGGTAGTAGCTGTGAAGGATTGGCCAAGACCTAAGAATGTGTCAGAGGTTAGAAGTTTTCTCGGGCTAACAGGCTATTATCGGAGATCTGTAGAAGACTTTTCTAAGATAGCCTCTCCGCTTACCAACCTGACCTGGAAACAACAAAAGTTCAATTGGATGGATAGATGTCAATAGAGCTTCTAGTTGCTCAAAGATAAATTGTGCTCAGCACCAGTACATTGCGTACCGACACCCAACGACAAGTTTGTAGTATATTGTGATGCATCCAAGCAAGGTTTGGGATGTGTGTTGATGCAAAATGATAAGGTGATATCCTACGCCTCAAGGCAGCTGAAGGAATACAAGCAACGCTATCCAACACACGATATGGAGTTTGCAGCGGTGGTCTTCGCATTGAAAATCTAGCGCCACTATATGGACCACAAGAGCTTAAAATATTTCTTCACGCAAAAGTAGCTCAACATGAGGCAGCGTAGGTGGTTGGAATTAGTCAAGGACGATGACTGCGAAATCATATATGTAGCGCACCAAATTTTATTTTATTTTATTAATTTTGTGCTTTATTTTATTTAATTGTTAAGTGTTATGAATTATTTTATTTAATTGCTTGAATTATTTGTTAGAAATTGTGTTTATTTAATTGTTATTTGTTTTATTTATTTATTAATTGATTTTGTGAATAAATGAGTTTTGGTTGAATGCACCAAGGTACATGGTAGGTAGTGATACACCTTAGTGATTAAGTGTGGTCATGTGCATGGTTGCATGATGCACTTGCATAGAATTTTCTACACATCCTTATTTAGAATTATTTTATTTAACTAAAAGAGAGAAAAATAATAAAAATTAAGGAAAGGGAAAGGAGAGTGGACAACAATGGGTGGGAAAAGGGAAAGATTTTATTCTCATTTATTTTTTGTCAATCAAATAAAATAGATTGGTTAATTGTAGTTAAAATAGGGAATCATCTTTATTTTCCTACCAATCAAGAGAAAAAAATCAAATAAAAAAAAAATAAATGAAATAATTAAAAGGGGAAACTTACCCATTTCCCATTAGGCTATTAATTCCTAGGTTAGATAAAAGGGAAATAGAGAAAATAGAAGAGCATATTTCTCCTTGGGCTACCGAATTCAAGAGAAGGAGAGAGAAAGAGAAGAAGCACGAATTCTAGAGAGAGAGAGAAGTGAAAGAAGGAGAAGAGAAGAGGAGAACCTTGAAGTCATAGGCGAGTGTCTTGATGTTTAGTAAATTAAATCCTCTCATCCATATCCTCATCTTTTTATTTTAATATCTAGTACTCATATTGTTAATATTGTTGTTCTTTTTTTTGTGTGGGTTTCGAATCCCTAGAGGTTGGTTGAAATGAGAATATTTTGTGTTCTTGATTTTACAAATCAAACGAGGTAATGAATCCTTAGCCATTTTATTTTTTATTATGTTTTCTTGGGTTATATGAGATGATGGTATATTGATTTGTTTCTCTTTTGATTTTGGGTTGAAAGGTTGTGTTGTAAGATGCATGGTGATTTTGATTGTTTGGATGATGGAATTCGGCCTATGCATGTTTAGGGATCCCCTTTATATTTTTTGTTATTTTTATTTTTATGTTAGGTCCACGTTCTAGGATCCTATGTTCAATAATAATAATAAATCACAATGTTCAATAATTGACATGTGAAGACTTATGATAGGTAAGCATAACACATTCAATACTAAATTTTAATCTCATAATAATCAAATAAGGTCAAATGCGCATCTAATTATTTTTAACAAAATTTATTACCAAAATAGTCATAAAACATTAGGTAATAATCATCATAATTAATGCAACAACAACAATCAATAATTTATCACAAATTATCCATACTATATGTCCAAATATTACAATAACATGATTTACAAAATCACAAATGACATATATAAGAATATTATGGAAAGTAAATCAAGATTGACCTTGTATGAGATTAAAATAATCAATGAGATTTTGAAATTTGTGAGCTTAGACTCACGATAGGTGAGTACATAAGCATCCAAATTTGTTACAACCTCGCAGTTTTCAATATCTACGAATATGAAATATTATTTCAACAAAATTTATAATACTAAATTTATGAATATTTCATATACACAAGTAGAAATTTAATCAATAATTGTGAGAACATGCATGTTTATAAGATTATGAAAATAATTATGTGAATCAATAAAAGATTTCAAAAAATATACTTTTAAACCATGGTATAAACAAACACATTATAAGCCATGCATTTACTAAAATATTGTGATAACAATGACAAAATTGAGAAATTAAATTTGGAGAAAAACACTCAAAATTGGCCCCAGAAAAGAGTCACCATGCGCCCTCACGCTCTTAAGAATTCTTTGGTTTTTTGTCGAAGCAAACGACGAGTCGTATTGACTTGTCTTCTCCACCCGAAACAAGCTCGCGGGTCGGGCTAACCCAATCGACGACCCGGTCAGAAAAAGCATTTTCTGACGATTGTTTGGCTCCGAATTTTCCCTCTCTTTATTCCTAATTGATTCATGTCATTAGTTTATCCAGAAAATTTTAAATATTCAAGAACATGAAATGGCTTTCAGCCATTGTTGATGTTCGAAAAACTTCAAGAAACTCATCAAAACCGTGAGTTTTGTAACCATAACAAATTTAAAAGAACAATTAATGTCAAGTACAATAATCCCAATATCCATATATATACACATCAATATATATATAAAATACATAAAATGAATAAGCAACTCCAAGAAAAAAATGTGGTCAATTTCATGGGAGAGCTTTAAAATGAGATAAGTTGGCTCTAGTACAATCATTAATCTCAAATCATCATCAAGACCACTTATCTTGTTTTAAAGCATCACATACATAACTTACCTCATATTTGTTGTTGTTTACCGAGTTTTTCGGAAACGAATAACTAACAGAATAATAAAAAGATAAGAACTGTAGAAATACTGGAATGTAACTAAACAAACAGTGTTTTTACGTGGTTCAGGCGTTAACAAGCCCTAGTCCACGAGTCGATGTTATTATACTTGGAAAAGATTACAGTAAGATGGCTGGTGCATAAGAACTTCACACACTCACAATGTTTCTCTCGGGTTCTCTTGAAGAAGATGAAGCTAGAGAGATTTTTGTAGAGTCTTTTTCTATCTGATCTCTCCTCCCTTTCTTGTAAAAGGAAGGAGTCTTTATAGCTAGGGTTTCGGATTAGGGTTTCTCTCTACGTACATGAGTCTTAATTACACCAGCCATAAATAGGGGATACAATTACTGTAGTAGCATGGCTACCAGACTCTATGTGGGTATATTTACGTGAAAGTATGGGGAACACACAAAGTCAGCCGTCTTTTCCAAGTTGTCAGCGGAACAGTAGGCGAAAAGGTACCCTTAGGCGTGCTGGGATGTGTGCGGCTTTGACCTGATGGGCGTGTCAGGCGGGATCCTGTGTCAGACGGATATCATTCCAAATATGCCTTCTCCCGGACTCGACCGTTCGGTTTTGTTCTGTGCGGGGCATGGAACTGTTTCCGCGGAGACCACTCGAAGAGCCTCTCCTGGAAGGGGCCTCCCCGAGGGGTATCCTTCAGGAGTCCGGGAGAGTTGACGAGCTTCCGTGTTGTGCTTGTTTGGAAGAGTAATCCGGATACTAGACAGGAGAGGCGAAGCCTTTCTGTCCATCCGCGAGCTCTGGTCACCCTCCGTGAAAGACATCGATAATTCTGCCTCCCCGAGGTCATCAATCTAAACGCTATCCGGAAATCTGGATAACATTTACCCCCCAAGGTCGCGGAGCTTTGAGAGATCCGGGAGCTTGTACAATCGGTTTCTTAGACTAGGCGAGGGGGCACCTTCTGTGTTCCCGGAAGGGTTCCTTTTTCCCGCCTGAGTATTAATATGAAAGAGAAAAAGGAATTTCTTCTGTTTGAGATCAAGTACTCAAGTGCGGCAAGGATCACGTGTCATTCTGGGAATGGTTCTGCGACCAAGACGTGTGCGTGAGGCGACTGGTTGAGGATGCGTGCGTCAGTCATCTGACTATTTGACGGTTTTTAATGGTACTCAGGGCCCGAGGTGGTGTAATGATGGGAAATAAATACTTTATTCCCATCCGAGGAGTCATAAATAGGATCGTCGCTTCCTCTCCAGCCGTTGGATCCGACGCACATGGAATGGGAAGATCGGGACCGTCCACTCGAGGAATTCGAAACGGCTTCTTCCCTGCTATAAAAACGAGGGAAAGGACCTTTCTTCCTCTTTACGCTTTCAGATTCTCCATCTTTAGGATTTTCAGATTTCCAAACCTTCGAACTCTCAGGCTTCCCAGCTTACGTTCCTCCGAACTTGCCATTTCTTTTGGTAAGTATCTGGAAACTTATCTTTTTGATTTGGCAGTGGGTTTATTCCCTGAAGTTCCTGGTTTGAATCGCCGTTCATCTTTGCAGCTTTTACTTCTCGCGATCGTGCTGTGCAGTGATCCAGTTACTCCTTCAACCTCCACCTACCCGAATATCAGTAAGTATTTCTACTTTGCTCTTTCCTCCCAAACCTTAGGTTGTTGGTAGTTGTTAGAGTAGAGGTTTCTGCCATTATTGCTTATGTGCATGTGTGAATAGGGCTTTGGTAGGCATGTGATTGATTGTGAGTTGATAAGTAGCCTTTTCTGCGTGTTTTGGCGATTTGCGTTTGGAAAGTCGTCCCTTGTTTTGCTGTTTTAGGGCATAAGCATGAACGCCTTTAGGGTGTCTTTCTCTGGAAAAACACTTCTTCTGGTGGGCTTAGGCTCGGGGTCTGAGTCTGGTTCCTTGCTGTCCTTCGGGTGGCATGGTGCCAATCCCTCGGCAAGCTCGGTGGGAGCCTCTCCAAGCAGTTTTCGGGGAGGGTCTCCCCGACGCCTTTGATACCACTAGGGTATGACAAGGGTGCTGACTGCTTAGAGTGTTTTCTTCTTTCTTTTCTTTTGTCCAGTGATGAACATCTCGAAGGAACAACTCCTTGCTGCTGGGGAGGCTGAATCTGCCCAAGAGAAGGGCTCTCCTATCGCTGGTGGAAAGGGGAAAGGAAAGGCGAAAGCGGTCGCGGCTAGCCCACCAACCTCCAATAGTTCCATCTGGGAGATGGACCAAAAACCGAACCTTTTCAGGAATTATGGCATGCTGGAGCTGTATTCCTCTGAGGCAGGCCTGAAGAACATCCCAGGTCTGATGTGGCACCGTCTGTCGGTGCTGGGCGAGTCAGCTAGCCAGAGCCACGAGGGCTTTGGTGCCTGGAGCTGGGCACACATAGTGTGCGGAGCGCACTTGCCCCTAAGGAGTTACTTCGCCAATTTCTGTGCGAAGGCGGGGATTGCCCCCTTCCAGTTAATTCCTCCCAGCTACAAGCTCTTAGCGGGGTGGTTCATCTTTTGCAAGTCCCGGAGACTGGAAGCTCCTACCCCGGAGGAGGTGCTGTACTTTTATGGGTTGAAGTCTCAGCCTATGAGGGGTCACTCAGACAAGGTGGGGTTTTACAGGCTAGAAAGGCACCCGGATGTGATGTGCCCCACTTGTCATACCACGAGGGTTCCAGACCTCCGGGAATACTGGTTCCTGACGACTGGCTTCCCGCTGAAGAGGGTGCCAGCTCTATCTTTGGACTTCAAAATCCCTGGTAAGTGTTTCCTCTTTTCCTTTTCAACTTTGTTTCTTTGTGTTTGATTTGCCTTTTGGGAGGATCTCTAACGCTTGTATTTGATTTTTGCAGAAGTCGTTCCGCGGACACCTCGCTGCGCGGAGATGATAAGGAGGTCCAAGTTCTACGAAGGGCTTTCTGAGGAAGAGTTGAGAGTGGAGGGACTTGTGACCTCCGAATCGTTGAGGGAGTATGGGTTACTCGCCTCCTTCCAAAATATCGAGCCAGTAAGTGGTAGGGGGCAGACTCAGGTGTCGGCTGACATCCGGGAGCAGATTGCCCTGGAGCTGTCTAAGGTGATCACCCAAGCCGCTCGGGACGAAAATACTCTATCTCCTAGTTGGGCGGAGAGGTTCCCCGACCCCCAGCCGGAGGGAGAGGAGATCGAGGCTCGCCACGCCGCGGCTTACCCTAATGAAGGGGCTCCGGGGGCTAGTTCCTCCGGGAGAGGTAAGACTAGTTTTCGATTGATCCACACCCCCAGCCTGTCTGAAGTTACCCAAACCTCTCAGATGGGGTTTGATCCTCGTTTCCTTAGGCTAGATCCGCGTAGGATACCTTTCGACAGGTACTGTGATAGGGTAGATGAGCTCCTCTGGTGTCTGAGTGATGGTAGTCTGCCAGAAGGTGTCATCATGGTTGACCCTTCTTCTCTCAGCATGTTCTTCCCGGACTTCAAAGAGTACGGGAGCTTCCTGGAGCAGGAAGCGATGTTTTGTTTTGCTCGGGGAAGGCCATCCACGTTTCTCGTGCATGGTCGTCCCTTTCAAACTTTTCTTTTTCTTGTTTCTTGTTCCCTGCTGGCGGGCTTGCTTATACTTTTGTGTTGCTGATTGTCTTGCCTTCCGCTTATCTTCTTTCTCATTTCTTGTTGGTTCGTTAACCTTGCTTTGTACGTTTCTTGCAGAGTATCCCGAAGCCAAGATGTTGGGGAAGGTTACTTTGCTTATTAAGAAGGCTGCCACCAGCCAAGACCCGCCCACGGGGAAAGGACGGAAGACCAAGGCTGGTAGGGGAGGTAAGGCTGCCTCCCCCAAGAAGACAAGTGGCGAGGCACAAGCATCTCCGAGGGTAGAGAAGTCCCCTGCTGAAGGGCCTTCCGAGACTATGATGGTCTCGAGTAGCAGTAGCGACGGGGAAGGGCTTGTGTTCCCCGTGAGGACAACTGGGGTGAGCAAGCGTCCCGGAGAAGATGCTGAGGGTGCTAAGAACAAACGCCTTAGACACTCTTCTCCCGGTCGAAGGCAACAACAACAGCAACGACAGCAATCACAACTACAACAACAGCAGCAACAGGAACAAGAGAGACAATCACCAACGCCGCAGCAGCAGCAACAGCAACATCCAAACCAGCAGCAGCAACAAGGGCAATTACTTCTGCTACCGCAGCAGCAAAAGCAACAGACCGGGGCCTTAATACCCCGGCTGCCTCCTCCTCCAGCCCAAAGGGGGTCCACCCTTCCGGGGTCTCCGTCTTCTCAGACAACCAATCTTCCCCTGCCTGGCCTGAAGTTCCACTTTCCGCGGAAGCCGACCAGTTTTCCCGCTGCCCTCCTGGAGGGTGTAAGACAGGCCGATAGTTTTTTGAAGAGGCGGCTAGAGGCGGAGAAGGCCGTTACTCAGGGAAGGGCAGATAACTTGTCTGCCGTGAAGAGGGCTGAGCTGGCTGAGGGGGTGAGATCTCCTCACCCGGCCGGAGCGGTTCTGGATGGTCCAGCCTTGGAGAAGAGGCTGGTGCCTAGGCTCGGACGTGCATTGGCGCCGTTTGGAGCTGAGATGATGGAGGACATGGCCCTGAGCTTATGCGAGCTCAATTCTGAGAAATGGGCCATCAGCAGCAGCAAGGATCCGCTGTTGCTGACACACGCTATGAAGCAGCAACTGTCCGGGGTAAGCCGTCAGTTGTTATTTTTTTCTTTTTTTTTTTGGGACCACCTGTCTTTTGGTCCTGCTTTAGCTCATTCTGTTGTCTTTCCTTGCAGGCCTCTATGATCGCGGAACGCTCGTTCCGGGAGGTTGGTGCAGCTCTGGTTCAGCTGGAGGAGAGCCAACTGGCTCGCCAGGCCTTGGAAGCGGAGAAACAGAGACTGACCCAACAGGCCTTGGGGGTTTCGGAGAAGATTGATCAGGCCCGGCGCATGGCTGAAGAAGAGGCAGAGAAGAAATATCTTGCCAAATATCAAGAGTACCGGGCCAAGGCAGAGAATGAGTTTAGACAGCGGTCGGATGGGATTAAGACCGAAAACTCCAAGCTCCGGGAAGAGCTGTCCCAAGCCAAGGTGGAGAAAGATACCCTGGAAGCCCGCTTGCAATCAAAGAACGATCTCCTCCTTAAGCGGCAAGAGGAATATTCCACTCTTCAGAGTAAGCTGCACGACGAGGAGCAACTCCATAAGAGGAGCAGGGATCTCGTGTCTATGCTTCAGTTGGGGCTCGCCGAGAAGGATAAAGAGATCGGGGCTTTGCAATTCACTGCCAGGGGGCATGTGACCGAGAAGCAATCCGTGCTGAACCAAAATAGGGAGCAGCGCAAGGCGATTGATTCTCTTAAGGGGGAGCGGGATGCCTCTAAGGCCGAAATGGAAAAATTGAGGGCCCAACTAACTGCCGCGGAAGCACAGCTGGCAACCTCCGAGGCGGAGCGGTTGAAGGAGAAGGAGGATGCTGAGGTGATACTGAACAGGACTATTAATATATCGCATGTGGTCCTCATGCATCAACTCTGGAAAGTGAACCCGGAGGTGTTAGGCTATCTGGGAGATGATGCCAAAGCCATGAGGGAGAAGCTACTCGTGTGGGATCAGGGCCCAGAGGCGTACGTCCAAACTTATAACATTGACGAACGTGCTGAAGCTCCTGAGGCGGGAGATCCCGGAGAGGCGGGGACCTCTGAACCTTCTCATGACCAAATCCCTCCTTCCAATGAGCCGACTCCGCCAGCCTCAGCTGAAACAGATGCCCCCGAAGCTGCGGTCGTGGACGCTGTAGTTACCCCCAATGCTTGAAGGGGTTTTATCTTTAATTGTTTTTCATTTTGAGTTTTTCATTGCGGACAATTTTGCCATAATCATAGCATTCTCCTTTCTTTTTTTGCCGAGTTCTTTATTTATCTTTGCGCTTAGGGTAGACATTTATACGGTAGAAACTGTTGTAGGGGCGTATGGGGTTTTGGTTCCAACGGCCAAAACTTATGCACTTCCCAGTTGAAGCTTTAACGGATGATGTCTTTCCCCACGTAGTTTCTAGGTTATGAAGGTTTTCTGGTTCCAACGGCCAGGCTCCTTTCACCGTACTTTATCTTTCCTGAGGCAAATAGCCAATCCCGGGACTTGTAGTTATACTGTTCGCTGGGATTGCTAAGGTGAGTCGTTCCATTGTTTGGAACGGGAGTTCTTTTGGTGAGCGTCGCTAGACTTAAGGTTAGATCTTTGCGAAGCAAAACTAACTGTTGTTGCGAACCTCATGGTGGCTGGCTTCAGCGACCTGGCATGGAGCCCTGCGAGGCTAGATCCGCGCGAAGCAAAGCTTTAGAGCGCTCGCGGATCTTGCCATCTTTTGCCTTGCGGGATCCGGAGCTGGAGCATGCGAAGCAAAGCTTTACAGCACTCGTGGATCTTGCCATCTTTTGTCTTGCGGGACCCGGAGCTGGAGCTTGCGAAGCAAAGCTCTTCAGCGCTCGCGGATCTTGCCATCTTTTGTCTTGCGGGACCCGGAGCTGGAGCTTGCGAAGCAAAGCTCTTCAGCGCTCGCGGATCTTGCCATCTTTTGTCTTGCGGGACCCGGAGCTGGAGCTTGCAAAGCAAAGCTCTTCAGCGCTTGCGGATCTTGCCATCTTTCGCCTTGCGTGACCCGGAGCTGGAGCTTGCGAAGCAAAGCTCTACAGAGCTCGCGGAGAATTCTGCAAAGGACTTGTCAAGGAGCTGGGGGTGTTTTGGCGTAGCTCTATGAACGTGCCTCAACCCCCAGTCCCGTCCATCGCTGGGCTACACAAGAGATAATTCTCATGATACATAATGGCAGGCATTTCTGTGGCAATTTTCACTTAAGCACATAATGCACATATGACACGTAATGCAAGCATGTTCATGGCAACAAATAAACCTAAGCTTAACAATTAGAGCAAAACAATTTAAAAACTTCAAACACAATGCTAGCACATAAGTGGTGTTCTGTGTACGTTTTGTTCAAGGGGCGTATGGCTAAGCCTTAGCCATGTATACCCCCCAAGTGAGCGTGGGGTCCGGACGTCTCCGGACCGCGTGGTCGCTTGTTAAAACGCAGCTTTGAACAAAGTGCAGTAAAAGCGGAGTGAATCCCTCCGTGTTTCATTAAAATAGCCTGCTAGGCGCTAGTTTTACAACAGGGAGGATTATTTCCACATTTTTCACTTTTGTTATTTTCACCAAGGACTTCCAACTGGATGGTCCGGGGCTTACTGGTAGTAACGGCGGAGGTGCTCCGCGTTCCAGGCGCGCGGGACTTTAGATCCGTCGAGTCTCTTTAAGTGATACGTCCCATGGCCCACTTTTTCTTGGACTTCGTAGGGGCCTTCCCAGTTGGGTCCGAGGACTCCTACTCCCGGATCCTGCGTAGCAGGAAATACTCTCCGTAGGACAAGGTCCCCAACTTCGAATGCACGGCTCTGGACTCTCGTGTTAAAGTGTCGGGCTATCTTGCCTTGGTACATTTTTAGTTGGACCTGCGACTGCTCCCGGAGCTCTTCGATCATGTCTAAGGACTCCTGGAGGAGGACATGGTTCCGGGTAGGATCGTAGGTGTCTTGCCTGTGAGAGGGGATCATAGCTTCTACTGGGATGACGGCCTCGCAACCGAAGGTCATGGAATAAGGCGTGTGCCCCGTCGAAGTTCTCTCTGTTGTGCGATAAGCCCAAAGTACTCGCGGAAGTTCTTCCGGCCAGTGAGCCTTGCAGGCTTGGAGTTTTTTCTTCAACGTGGTCTTTAATATTTTGTTTACAGCTTCCACTTGTCCATTAGCCTGGGGTCTGGCGACTGCGGAAAAGCTTTTGATAATTCCATGCGAAGCACAGAAGTTCGTGAAGTGTTCACTGTCAAACTGCTTTCCGTTGTCGGACACAATTTTCCGTGGAAGCCCAAAACGACACACTATATTCCTGATGACAAAATCCAGTGCTTTTTTAGATGTGACCGTGTTCATAGGTTCAGCTTCAGCCCATTTGGTGAAGTAGTCTACCGCGACTATGGCGTACTTCACTCCACCCTTTCCAGTGGGGAGGGAACCTACTAGGTCAATGCCCCAAACGGCGAACGACCAGGGGCTGGTCATTAGGGTAATTTTCGTAGGTGGCGCTCGCGGAACCTTGGCGTACCTCTGGCACTGCTCACACTTCCTGACATAATCCACACAATCCTTCTTCATGGTGGGCCAGAAGTATCCTTGTCGAAGGATTTTTTTGGAGAGGCTCAGCCCGGAGGTATGATCGCCACAGAAGCCTCCGTGAATCTCATGGATGATGGTGCTGACTTCGGTTCCGGCAACACACCTAAGGAAGGGTATGGACAACCCCCTGCGGTAAAGCTTTCCATCCATAACCACGTATCGGGGAGCTTGATACTGGAGCTTCCTTGCGTCAGCTTTATCGGTGGGGAGTTCTCCGGTGGTGAGAAATCTGAGGATGGGTCCTATCCAAGAGTGGGAATGGTTGATGATGGCGTTTATCCTTCGCGTCTCAGTACTGGGGGCTTCTAAGTGCCCGATGGGGACTAAGCCATACTGTTCAATCTCCGGGTCCGTTGCAAGCTTGGCCAGCGTGTCCGCAAGTGAGTTCTGGTCCCGGGGGACCTGGCGGATTTTGTAGCCTTTGAAATGCTGCAGTAGGTCGCGGGAGAGAGACACGTAGGCAGCCATCCTTTCGCCTTTCGTCTGGTATTCCCCGGATATTTGGTTTACCACAAGTAGGGAGTCGCTGTACACTTCGATTTTTTGGGCTCCGACTTCTCTGGCCAGTCGTAACCCAGCTAACATGGCTTCGTGTTCTGCCTCATTGTTGGATGCTGGGAATGCGAAATGGATGGCGCTCTGGAGCTGATGCCCTTGGGGAGATATTAGGATAACCCCCGCTCCAGCTCCTTTTTCATTTGAGGCTCCGTCTACGTAGACCTTCCAGGTGGGAAGTTCCGGGACAGGATCTTCTGGGAGGTCATTCATTCCCGAGCACTCCACAATAAAGTCCGCGAGAGCTTGACCTTTTATGGAAACACGCGGTTGGTAGTGGACGTCGAACTGGCTTAGTTCCATGGCCCACTTAAGCAATCTGCCAGAAGACTCGGGCTTCTGCAGGACTTGTCGGAGAGGGTGGTTGGTGAGTACTTTGATGGTGTGCGCCTGGAAATATGGTCTCAGCTTCCGTGAAGCGATCAGCAAGCAGAGGGAGAGTTTCTCGATCATCGAATATCTGGACTCGGCGTCCAATAACCTCTTGCTTACGTAATACACAGGGAGCTGGATACGGCCATCTTCCCGGACGAGAGCGGCACTTACTGCGTGCTCAGTCACAGCTAGGTATAAGAAAAACGCCTCTCCTTCGACCGGCTTGGACAGAATGGGGGCTCGGGTTAAATGTTCTTTGAGGTGTTGGAAGGCCGCTTCGCATTCGGGGGTCCACTCGAACTTCTTGTTCCCTCGCAGAACATTGAAGAAGGGGATACACTTGTCGGTGGCCTTGGATACGAAGCGACTGAGAGCAGCTATCCTTCCGGTAACGCTCTGGACATCCTTATGCTTCCGGGGGGAAGGCATATCTATGAACGCCTTTATTTTTTCAGGGTTGGCTTCCACGCCGCGGGAGCTGACAATAAAACCGAGGAACTTCCCAGACGAGACCCCGAAAGTACATTTCTTTGGATTTAGTTTCATCCCGTACTTTCGGATCACGGCGAAAGCTTCCTCAAGGTCGTTACTGTGGTCCCCGGAGGTCTTGGACTTTACCAACATGTCGTCCACGTACACCTCCATGTTCCTCCCCAGTTGGTCCTTGAACATTCTGTTTACCAGACGCTGGTAAGTCGCCTCAGCATTCTTCAAACCGAAAGGCATGACCACGTAACAGTAGACACCCTTATCCGTGAGGAAGCTGGTGTGTTCCTGGTCCGCGACATGCATCTTGATCTGGTTGTATCCGGAGTACGCATCCATGAAGGATAAGAGTTCATACCCGGAAGTAGCGTCCACCATCTGATCGATTCGCGGGAGAGGGAAACAATCTTTCGGGCAGGCCCTGTTTAGGTCCGTGAAGTCAATGCACATTCTCCAGGACCCATCGGGTTTCGGGACCAGAACTGGGTTGGCCAACCACACGGGATAGTGCGACTCCTGGAGAAAGCCTATGGACATCAATTTGTCCACTTCAACTTTGACGGCTTCGGCTCTCACTGGGTCCAGCGGCCTCCTCTTTTGGCGAATTGGAGTTGCAGCTGGGTCTATGTTGAGTGCGTGGCACGCAACATTGGGATTAATCCCCATCATATCAGCGTGGCACCATGCCAGGATATCCTGATTATCCTTCACAGTGGCCACGATCTTATCTCGAACGGCCGACGGCAGATTTTTCCCCACCTGAATGACCTTGGTGGGTTCTCCCGGATTGAGGATCACCTCTTCGACTTCCTCCATCGGCTCTATTGCTTTCTCGATTCCCACTCTTGGGTCGAGTTCGTCAAAGTATACCTCCTGAGCATCCCTAGTTTCTGGCAATACTTCCGCCAAAGGAATGGCAGCAAACGTCTCTCGGACTGTGTAGATGGCTCAGACGGAGACGTTATAACAGCTCCGTGCACTCCTCTGGTCTCCTCGGAGGGTGCCAATACGCCCATCGTCGCAGGGAAACTTCAAGCATAAGTGACGTATCGAGGTTATGGCCCCACAATCGATCAGGACCGGTCGGCCTAAGATGGCATTATACGCCGTGGGGCAGTCGACCACCACGAATGTGCTATGCTTGAAGGCACAAGCGTCGCTTTCTCCTCGGAGGGTGACCGGAAGTTGAATTTTTCCTAATGGCATGAGTGCGTCCCCATTGAAACCTTGAAGCTGGATGGGGCATGGGGCCAGGTCCGTCTCGGTCAATCCGATCGCGTGGAAGGCCGCTTTGAAGAGGATGTTCACGGAGCTTCCGTTATCGATCAAGACCCGTGAGACCTTCTTATTGGCAATCTGGGCTTCTACCACGAGGGGATCGTTGTGGGGGAAGTGCACATGTCGAGCATCGTCCTCCGTGAAGGTGATGGGAAGATCCATCATTCGGGGACGTTGAGCAGGTGATTGGACCAAGGCGCACATCTCCTCGGCGTGCTCTAATTCCCTCAAGTACCTCTTCTGGGAATTGCGGGTGCTTCCGGCAAGGTGTGGTCCTCCGGAAATGGTGGCGACGTGTCCGTCAACGGGTGGCGGAGCAAGGCCGGGCGGATATGGGTTGCCTGGAGCCAACAAGGCAATGGGCGCCGGAGCAGGTGGAGGAGGGAGTGCTGGGAACTGAGACCCGGGAGCTTGGGGGTGACCGGCTCCGGGAGCGCTAGCGGCCCCCCTCTGTCCCGGGGAATATGCAGCTCCGTGAACTACCCCCTGTCCGGGATAGATTATGGGTATTCTCACCCACTGACCGAGGTGTCCCGCTCTTGCCAGGGACTCGATCTCATCCTTCAGCTGAAGGCACTCATTCGTGGTGTGCCCCACGTCTCCGTGGAACTCACACCTCTTATTGGAGTCTCGCGGACGCCTTCCTCCGTGAGGCACTTTCGGGGGCTTCCTGTAGTTGACCATATTACAGGTCGCCCGATAGACATTCTCTCGCGAGTCTATCAAACTGGTATATTCCGTGAACTTGGGCTCATAATCCTTTCGGGGTTTCTTTGAATGGTCTCCCCGGTTGGAGTTTTTTCCGCTTCGTTTGCTCCGCGATTGGCTCAAACTTCGTTCCGGGGCTTCCGCTTGCGGCTGCGGCATGCTAGGAGCGATACTACATCCGGTTTGTACCGCTCCATACCCAGAGAAATGGGTTTGACCCGGCGTCTGAGCAGACGCGGAAGGCCCATACACACTCGGAGTGAATCGGGCTCCTGGAAGCGTGAGGACTGGTGCGAGAGCTTGCGAAGCAAAGCTCGGCGCAGTCACGGAAGGGGTTGGAGCTGGGGGAACTCCAAAGGCTTGCTGGTAGGCATCCTCAAGGTTGATGATTCCCTGAGCTTTTGACATGAATTCGGACAGGGTTTCTGCCCGTCTCCTTTGCATTTCCCCCCATAGCAGGGAGCCGACAGTAAGGCCCGATTGAAGGGCGATCAGCTTCATGTCATCGCTGACCTTGGTTTTTGCAGCAGCTTCCATCATTCTCTGAATGAAAGCTTTGAGGTTCTCAGTGGGTTGCTGTTTGATGTTGGTTATGGAACCAACCTCCATGTCGTGGTCACGGGCAGCAATAAACTGCCTCCTGAACGCGGACTGTAGCTCCTTCCAACTGTGGATTGATACGGGAGCTAATCTTTTCCACCAGTCCTCCGCAGACCTGGTAAGGGTGAGTGAGAAGCACATGCATTTGGCGTCCTCACTGACGCGCGCCACTTGCATCATTTTATTGTATTTAGCTAGGTGGGTACGCGGGTCTGTCCTCCCATCATATAATTCTATGTGAGGCATTTTGAAGTTATCCGGGAGGGACGTTTCCGCGATCCTCCTAATACATGGTTCCGGGTCTTCCTCCTCAGAATCTGACAGGGCCCCACTTTGCTTCCGGACCAGCTTGGTCAAGGCAGCAATCTGTTCCTCGAGCCTCTTCGTATCACTTTCCGGGAGGTCACGTCCCCGGAGCTTGTCATTAATATGATTTCGGAGGTCATCTCCGCGAGGCCGGGCTTTTTCCCCTTTGGCCTTTTCATACTTGGCCTCCAACCTTCTTCTTAGGTCCACCGTGGACCAGCTATCTTCGGAGTGCGAGTTCGCAGCCCGACCGTCCTGATTGACGGAATCACTGGGGCGGTTGTTCCTTCCCCTAGGCCTGGGTGCCTTAGCACCGGGCCCTTTAGGCACAGAGTGCCCCCTTGGGGCTGAAGGGCGTCTGGGCTTAGGAGCGCCAGAGACCTTCTGCGCGCGGGGGGGGCAGTCGGCCTGGTGATTCACGCCTTTAGGAGGTGCAGGGGCGTCAGCGCGCACAGGCTCTCCAACTTTTTCTTTGCCCTTGTTAGGGGCGGCTTTGGATGGTCCAGCAGCGGCTGGATCCGGCATGGGGGCATCAGCACCACCTCGAACAGAGGTATCCTCGTCCGAGTCGCCTAGATCTCCGAACTTACTTTGGAGGCGTTCCATCATGCGTTGCATTCTTTCGGAGACGCGCTCCTGCTCAGCAAGCTTGGCCTTAGTGGCCACCAGTTCTTCGGCTACTTGGACCAGTTCTGGGTCCTTCTCATAGTAGCAGCCGTCCTTGTAATAACCGTCTGGGACATACTCTTCTTCGTCTTCTAAGTATGTTGTATCTTCGGTACTGACCTGATCCTGGCGGGATGTCGGGTCTTCACCTCGGTAGTCTAAGGGTTCGCTCTGCACCACATCTTCCATCACGGTATCGGGGTTGACCGTAGCATTTTTGTCAACAGCGGATTTTCGCGTAGTCACCATCTCTTTAGTACGAAGTGAATACAAAAAACGTACACAGAAAAAGAGCTGACTAACAACTTCCTACAGCTCTCAATGAAAGCACCAAAATGTTTACCGAGTTTTTCGGAAACGAATAACTAACAGAATAATAAAAAGATAAGAACTGTAGAAATACTGGAATGTAACTAAACAAACAGTGTTTTTACGTGGTTCAGGCGTTAACAAGCCCTAGTCCACGAGTCGATGTTATTATACTTGGAAAAGATTACAGTAAGATGGCTGGTGCAGAAGAACTTCACACACTCACAATGTTTCTCTCGGGTTCTCTTGAAGAAGATGAAGCTAGAGAGATTTTTGTAGAGTCTTTTTCTATCTGATCTCTCCTCCCTTTCTTGTAAAAGGAAGGAGTCTTTATAGCTAGGGTTTCAGATTAGGGTTTCTCTCTACGTACATGAGTCTTAATTACACCAGCCATAAATAGGGGATACAATTACTGTAGTAGCATGGCTACCAGACTCTATGTGGGTATATTTACGTGAAAGTATGGGGAACACACAAAGTCAGCCGTCTTTTCCAAGTTGTCAGCGGAACAGTAGGCGAAAAGGTACCCTTAGGCGTGCTGGGATGTGTGCGGCTTTGACCTGATGGGCGTGTCAGGCGGGATCCTGTGTCAGACGGATATCATTCCAAATATGCCTTCTCCCGGACTCGACCGTTCGGTTTTGTTCTGTGCGGGGCATGGAACTGTTTCCGCAGAGACCACTCGAAGAGCCTCTCCTGGAAGGGGCCTCCCCGAGGGGTATCCTTCAGGAGTCCGGGAGAGTTGACGAGCTTCCGTGTTGTGCTTGTTTGGAAGAGTAATCCGGATACTAGACAGGAGAGGCGAAGCCTTTCTGTCCATCCGCGAGCTCTGGTCACCCTCCGTGAAAGACATCGATAATTCTGCCTCCCCGAGGTCATCAATCTAAACGTTATCCGGAAATCTGGATAACAGTTGTTCATCAGTTTTCCTACCATTAATCCTCCCACTCACGTATTTTCCTTCCATGGACATAAAGAATAAAACCAGATAGTCAAGGAATAAGAAGACAAAGAAGAAGAATAATGAGAGGATCAATGATTGCTACCCTTTTCTTAAAACCACACAGCCAAACCCCCACCAAAAACCCTAACCCTTTTTCACATAACATGTGATACACCATAAATAGATTGGGCTTGGTTAATGGACCGAGGTAGACTAATATCCTATAATGGACTAGGCTCATGAATGAAATAAGATTGGCCCGTATCAATATGTGTGGTGGACTATAGCTTAATGGGCCAGCTAATAGTCATTAGGGTGCAACCATGTGCCTCTAATACCGTTAGTTCAACCAACAATCTCATTATGCTCTAAATTACATAATAGGCACTATATCATGCATATGAATATACAGTTATCTTTAAATGCCAAAATTGACACTGAGTGAGCAACGCTTAATTATGTCGGCCCACATAAAATATTCTAATAGTAATATCATGTAGTTTAGCTAAGCCAATCCTTTAGACTACACTCTCAAAAGAGGTTCCATTCCATAAATTCCATTAGCAAGGTATGTCAAATATACCAATTGTGATTCACGATAATATACGTCAACCAGCTACAACATTAAACTTAACTTCATGAATTCGCTGCTATGGATGTAAGTGAGACTACACCAGTTTACTAAGCTCCTAGATAATACAGCCATGCTCATTTCTTGGCCAATCATCACGACCGCGAACCAGGCATAATAATAATAATAATAATAAGTTGATTCAAACCGTGATCACAAGTGAAATCAAACCGCACAATAATTCTATGTTGAGCATGAGCATCCACTATGTCGATGGTCTCTTAGTAAACCTTCTATGACTAGTGTATACATGTGCTTGTGTTCCTATTATAACAAACATCACACAAGCTATTTCATGTTGTAGCTAACAAGATAAAAGTTGACTTACAACATAACTAATCACAGAACTCTTATTCTTCATAATCACTGAAGAAGATCCCAGAGACTTATTAATCAACAAAATACCCACAGGTATAAATCAAACCATACAAACATAGTCATAAAGTATATCATTCTTCATTACACAAACAAAAAAGTACAAGTATAAAATAAATTATATTCCGAAATGCATAAAAATGCACATATCAATCATTTTCAATTACCAAGACATTTGATATCACATAATCAGACAACAGATACACATTCATAGAGTTAACGTCTCGATAACATGCCCCCTGTGTGGCTCTGCCACTGGACGCGTCGCCTCTGGGAGGCGACGCATTGTCGACGCCTCTCACTTTACTCTCCAAAATTTGTCTCAAAACATCCCAAATGCTCCCAAACTTATTGGGTACTCTTATATACTCCAAAGAAACACTTTGGTCCCAAAAAGATGATTTATAAATGCCTATACTGAAAGTCAACTCTCACATGTTGAATTTTGTGAAAATCGTTATGGTTTTTCACCTCTTCATGCCTAAACAATTTAACCATGTATTTAACCAATCACAACATTCCCCCACTTGGTTAAATACATCATCAATTCTTTAGCCAAAATATATTAGTGTATAAAGTAAGTACCTTTTGGGTTTGAACTTTACCTTAGTGAAAACACTACAAAGATAAAATTGAAATGCTAAGTTATTCTTGAAAGATTGAACCCAACATTCATAGTGATAAGAACTGGTAATGTCTCACACACCTCTATCTGATAACTTATGTGTTATCCAAAAAGCAGGTACGGATGACGTGGAAAATATTTTCAAACACATGGCTGACACCTGGCAGAGGTTTTGTTCGACCATCGATCAGGGATGTTCCCATGACACGTCATTTGAGTTTTATATACGACAAGACTGCTCGTATAATCCGTATATTTATGAGTAATCTTGTACAGTTGTAATCATATCCGAGATTATTTCCGTTTATACCTAATTATCTGATTAATTAGGTAAAAATATCTTTGATTGATTCATGTAACCCACCTTGAGCATATAAATATAGAGAAATAGCTCAAGGGAGGGACTTTTGGCTAGTTTTTGTTTATTCTATAGAAGAGAATGTTGGCTATTACCTTTCGGTTGTATTACTCATCCCTCTAAGGTTTGTGAAACTCATTGAACCCTAGTTCTTTGATCACCCTTTTGAGAATTAAGATCAATAATAGTTTAAGTGGACGTAGGTCATTACCAATTCTTGGGGCCGAACCACTATAAATTGATGTGTTGTTTATTTTTCTGGCCATTAGATCTTATTCAATACCTTTCATCACATCAAGCATTTAACTCCGTGTCAGTTGACCAAAATGAGGGTCAACATTCTAGTGCTTTCATTGAGAGCTTGAGAAGAAGTTGTTGAGGGTACTAATGGCAAAGACATCCAAGAAAACTGGACAGGCTGCTGCCGCTCCATCCCAGCTTCCTCCACCAAACATGGCTGAAGACGAACCTCATTTGGAGTTCGATGAGGAGGAAGTTGACTCTAAGGCCCTGAAGACAACACTGGGGGTGTTGCAAGATGCACTGGCCGCGCTGAGGGCCAATCAAGAGAGTGCCGCCAAGATAATGGCGTCATAGCAGAGGGAGATAGAGTGCTAGCACCAAGAGTTGAGCGAGAGACAGGCGGAGATGGACCGTCGTCAGAGGGATGCCATGGCAGCCCTCGAAGCAGCCCTCCAATTGGCTAGGAATCAGGCTACACCTGCCTCGCAGCCTAATCAACCCCCGAGTGGGCCACCTCAAAGAGGTCCCAATCCTAGCCCTTCGCTCCAGCCAACAAGCCCTCAAAGGCCTGAGCAGCCACCAATGCCTCAGGATGATGTCCCACCTAGGGACCCTGAGACACAGCCTCCATCCCAGGCTGATCGAGGCAATCCCCCGCGTCCAAGGAAGAATAGGGCCAGGCAACAACCCCGTAGCCCTAGACGCCCGTGGGGTGAAGAGCTGTACCCACCGAGCAGGGGGCAGCGTCCTTCTGCCAATAGAAGGAACTCAGAGACAGGCTCTGCGGTCAGGGGCCCTCCATGTCATGACAATGCACAGGGACCCACCGACCAGCGCAGGCCTCCCCCTAACGCTCGGGAAGTTCCAGCCCAAGGAGGCAACCGAGGAAACAGTTGCTCCCACCATAGCCAGTCGAGGTTCAGAGATAGCCACGGCTACAATGAGGCCGACTCAGAGGGAATGTTGATCGGAGAAACGAGGAGAGAGGTGGAGGCAGAAGCCCCCCACCTAGAGAAGACCGGCATGCAGGACATAATGCTGGGGGGCAGCCCCGACAAAACAACATCTTTAGCCGGCTCGGAGCCAGCGAGCAGAGGCAAAGAGAGGATGACTTAAGGGATGTACTCAATGACCACCGAGAAAGGCACAATGAGTACATTCCTCCGACACCGGAGGCCCCGACAATTCTTGAGGCCATTCAGGCCCAAATAGATGCCCCGAACCAAGCAGTGCAACAGCTGGTCGGGGGAAGAACGACTCATATCGAGTACGACAAGAGAAGGGGCACTCCTTTCATACAAAGAATTGCCATGGCTGAAACCCCCAGTAAGTTTAAAATTCCTACACTTCCAAACTTTGACGGGTATGGTGACCTGGTATCTCATGTCAACAAGTTTGAGATACAGATGGACATTCAGAAGGTGTCTGAAGATGCTCGATGCAAGATCTTCCCTGCAACACTTCTGATGCTGCACAGGAGTGGTTCTTTAAGTTCCCTCTTGCAAGTATAGTATCCTGGGAGATGTTCGTAAATGAGTTTTACGGACAATTCTACGCGGGTCGTGTGCACCTCACTGAGGCAAACCAGCTGGTCTAGATACGCTAGCAAGAAGGAGAACCACTGAAAGATTATGTCCATAACAGTGGGAGATGAAGGCAAGATGATGGCCCTAACTGCAGGAGTTAGGCGCCGTACGCCCCTTTGGAGTAGCCTCAGAAAGCATGGGGTTAAAACTACCAAAGAGTTCTTGGATCGATCTGATAGATACATCAAGCTTGAGGATGCAATTTCCAGCGAAGGAAAGACCCCAAATAAGGATTAAGGGACTGAAGACCCCACCAAAGCCGCCAATGGGTCAAAGCCCAATGACAACGGCAAAGGCAATGGGAATGGCAGCGACAAGAATGGGGGGAAACGGCCCCATAACGAACCCTCTACCTCTGAGAGTAAGCACCCTAAGGGCAACCGTTATGAGCCAAGGTTCACTAACTATACCGCCCTTGTTGAGTCTCGAGCAGAGGTGTATCAGGCCACAAGTTTTAATGTACCCTACAAAAGACCCACTCCCATTCGAAAGGATATTTCGAAAAGGGATACAACCAAGTTCTGTCGCTTTCACAATGACTATGGACATGATACGAATGAATGTAACCAGCTGAAGGATGAAACCGAGTTCCTTATTAGACAAGGACACTTGAGGAAATACGTGCGAGTCGCGGGAGCCTCCCAACAAGAGGCTCTGGGTGGCAACGAGCAGGCGCTTACACGCCAACGCTCGCCACCTTTACAGCCTGATCCCATGGCAGGCACCTTACTCACCATCTGCGGAGGCCCGCACCTCACGGGAAACAGCGGAAAGGCAAGGGAACGATACGCTCAGACCCTACGCCATGACCAGGACATCGAGATGATGACTGTGGAGGATCGGGCAACGAAAAAGGCTCGAACATAGGACGATTCCATAACTTCCTCTGATAATGATGCCCAGCATGTCCGGTTCCCACATTCTGATCCGCTGGTCGTGGATGTTCAGATTGCCAATATGATGGTGAAAAGAGTACTGGTCGATACAGGAAGTTCAGTTAACATCATGTATAAATCTTCGCTGGAACGAATGAAGTTGTCCACAAAGGACTTGGAGCCTTGCAATCAAACAATTTATGGTTTCTCTGGTGAGGGACTCGCTCCAACAGGGTCAATCAGGCTTCCAGTAATAGCAGGTACTGCGCCCGCCAATAGGACATTACTCACTACTTTTATAGTAGTTGATTGTCCTTCGGCCTACAATGCAGTAATTGGAAGGCCAATACTGGTCGACCTTAGGGCCGTCACCTCTATATGGTACTTAGCCATGAAATTCCCAACAGATGCAGGGGTAGGACGCGTATTGGGAAACCAGAGGGAAGCAAGGGAGTGCTACAATGCCTCAATCACAAAGGCCAAGAAGGGTATGTCAAGGAGTGCTCCCCCAGAAGAGTTGCAAATGGCCATTGATGTACAAGCCCAATCAGGTGATGAAGTCACCAAACAGGGTGTTTCCCAAAGTGAGGATAGAGACTTAGATCCTCGCTTTGGAGATTTTGAAGAAGATTTAGGACCTGTCGAGGACCTTGAAGAGGTCTAACTTGACAAAGAGTTTCCGACCAGAGTTGTGAAGGTCGGCAAAAATTTAGAAACAACAACCAAATGCGCACTGGTGGAATTTTTGAGAAAGAACCAGGAAGTTTTCTCCTGGTCGCATAAGGACATGGTTGGGATAGATCCTGCGGTAATCAGCCATGTCCTGAATGTTGACAAAAGTTTTCCACTCGTGCAACAGAAAAGACGGCTGCTCGATAAAGACAGATCAAAAGCCTTAAAGGAAGAAGTTGAAAAACTGAAGGAGAATGGGTTCATCAGGGTGGCGTTTTATCTGTCATGGGTCTCTAATCCAGTGCTGGTTCCCAAGCCTAATGGAAAATGGCGGACCTGCGTGGATTTCACAGACCTTAACAAAGCCTGCCCAAAAGATTGCTTCCCACTCCCAAGGATCGACCAGTTGGTCGATGCAACTGCAGGCCATGAGATCCTCTCCTTCATGGATGCATACTCAGAGTACAATCAGATTAGTATACATCCCCTCGATGAGGATCACACTAGCTTTCAGACCCATACAGGGCTATACTGTTACAAAGTAATGCCCTTCGGATTGAAAAATGCTGGTGCGATTTACCAGCGACTAGTTAACCACATGTTTAAGGAGTTGATCGGGATAAACATGGAGGTGTACGTTGATGACATGCTGGTAAAGTCCAAAAAAGTAGAAGGACATGTGAAGGATTTACAAGAGTGTTTCAATGTTCTGAATAAATACCAGATGAAGCTAAATCCTCTCAAATGTTCCTTCGGAGTAGGATCAGGGAAGTTCTTGGGGTTCATTGTCAATTCGAGAGGAATCGAGGCTAATCCCGAGAAGATCAAGGCCCTGATCGATATGAAATCACCAATGAAGATCAAGGATGTGCAAAGTTTGACTGGAAGGATTGCCACACTCAGTAGATTTATTTCAAAATCAACAGATAAGTGCGTTCCTTTCTTCAATCTACTCAGAGGCAACAAGAAGTTCGAGTGGACTGAAAACTGCAAACAGGCTTTCTAAGCCTTAAAAGCCCACATGGTGCAGCCTCCCATCTTATCAAAGCCTGTAGATGGGGAAACTTTGTTCATATACCTGGTGATCACTGAATATGCTGCTAGTGCGGTGTTGGTAAGAGAAGAAGAAGGCGTACAAAAGGCAGTATACTATGTGAGCAAGAGGTTGATCAGAGCCAAATTGAGGTATCCTCCCATTGAAAGATCAGCCTATTGTCTAATTTTGGCCTCAAGGAAGTCACGTCCTTACTTCCAAGCCCATCCAATCACAGTCTTGACTGAATAGCCCCTTCGGCAAGTTTTGCAAAGCCAGAGGCTGCTGGTCGTTTGTTGAAATGGGCAGTCAAACTTGGGCAGTTTGATATAACATACTCACCGCGAACAGCAATAAAAGGACAAGTATTGGCTGACTTCATTGCTGAATTCACTGAACTCCCAGATTATGAGCAGGATGAAAGGCCTAATGCACCTGAGCCTCAAGATGAAGCTCCTTCGTGGAAACTAGTCACAGACGGATCATCCAACGAATCCCACGCAGGAGCAGGAGTGATATTGATAACGCCAGAAGGGCATCGATTTCACTACGCTATTAGGTTTGATTTCACCGCTTCAAACAACGAAGCTGAATATGAAGCCCTACTCGCTGGATTAAGGTTAGCCAAAGACATGAACATAAAAGTTCTGGATATCTACAGTAATTCACAGCTGGTAGTGAATTAGGTCTTAGGGGAGTACCAAGCACGAGGCCTAAAAATGGTGGCTTATCTGAATAAAGCAAAGGATCTATTGGCACAATTTGAAAAATATACCCTCCAGCAAATACCTCGAGATCAGAATTCAAACGGGGATGCCTTAGCCAAAATTGTGAGTGCAAAAGATGCTGACACTTTAAATATAGTGCCAGTTGAGCGGCTATGCGCACCAAGCATACGAGCAGACGAAACTATTATGGTGATCCAGTTAGCAGATACATGGATGGCACCATACTTAGAGTATCTCATGAGTGGCACACTACCAGCAGATAAAAACAAAGCCAGGACCCTTCAGAGACAGTCTGCAAGGTATATCCTGGTCGATGGTATTTTATACCGAAGAGGGTACTCAATGCCATTGCTTAAATGTGTTACACCAAAAAAGGCTAAAGAGCTGATGAAGGAGGTACATGAAGGCTTCTGCGAAGACCACGCTGGGGGGCAAAGCCTATCGAAAAAGATCCTAAGGCAGGGGTATTTCTGGCCAACGATGAATGAGGACTCGATGGAGTTCGTGCGAAAGTGTGATAAGTGTCAGCGGTTTTCCAAGATCCCACGAGCAGCTCCCAATGAGTTAAAGCAAATGCAAAGTCCATGGCCCTTCGCAGTGTGGGGTATAGATTTAATCGGGTCCTTGCCTGCAGGGAAAGGTGGTGTGAAATATGCGGTGGTAGCTGTCGACTGCTTCACAAAATAGGCCAAGGCTGAACCGCTAGCAACCATAACGACAAAGAAAGTACTTGGTTTTGTTATCAAAAACATTGTTTATCAATATGGATTGCCAAGAAAGATTGTCTCGGACAATGGCACCCAGTTTGATAGTGACTTGTTCACAGACTTCTGCAAAAGCCATGGCATCATCAAGAGCTTTTCTTCAGTTGCTCACCCCCAAAAAAATGGGCAAGTCGAAGCAGTTAATAAAACATTGAAAGATACCCTAAAGAAAAGGCTTGAGGAAGCTAAAGGAGCATGGCTAGAACAGTTGCCTGAAGTCCTCTGGTCGTATAGAACATCCCACCGAACAACGACAGGTCATACCCCATTTTCCTTAGCGTACGGGTACGAAGCCATGTTGCCTGTCGAGTTAGATCCACCCTCGCACCGCAGAATAACATACGACCAAGACCAAAATAGCCAATTGTTGATGGAGTCCCTAGACCGAGTCCATGAGAAACGAGAAAAAGCCCAGCTCCGAGTAGCTGTGTACCAGCAAAAAGTCGCTCGGTATTTTAACTCCAAAGTAAGAGAAAGAAAGTTCAGCGTCAGATACTTGGTACTTCGAAGAGTTTTCTTAAACACCCGTGACCAAGCTGCTGGAGTACTCGAACCAAACTGGGAAGGACCTTACCAGATTGAAGAATTCCTTCATCCAGGCACTTAGAAACTTGCACGCTTAAATGTTGATCTCATTCCACGTTATTGGAATGGAGAACACCTGCGCAAGTATTATCAGTAAACAGTCTTTCTTAAAGGACTAACTTGTATTTATTTTTATGTTTTACAATTTTTTGAAAAAGGGTTAGTCATGAGATATGGCTAATCGCTTATAAGTGTAAGATCTTTTTTTAGATCACTCGTAAAGACATGTTTAGTCCATTTAATACAAGAATTATAAGGGACTGTGCGCAGCCAGTCATTCTTGCCAAACTTTGTAATGTTTTACAAGTATTTGCTCATTACGTGTGTTGTTTTGTTGTATTACAATTTTCATGTTCTATACCGAGCAGTAATGTTCGTACATGTTTTGGTCAAGCCAAGTGACCAAGGACCTAAAGCTCCTCGATCACTTGGGGGGCATATAAGGTACATAGGAAGCAAAGCATACCAAAAGGTATGTAAACACATGAGCAAGATAAGTGAAAGCATGCTATGGTACTTAGAGTATTTTTCAAAATTTTATATATTTTGTTAAGTCAAACCAAAGTACTATGCTAAGTTTGGTCATGCGAACAAATGTTATAATAAAGTAAAAATATTATAATATCAAAAGAATTCTTTTACACCGTGAGCAGTACTGCTCAGATGTAAATGTTAAGTTTAAAAGAAACAAGCTGCCCATGCAGAAATAAAAGCAAATAAATATTGTCTTAACATCATGACCCGTGGGTCATGTAAGAAAAACAAAACAAAGAAAAAAAATTAGCTAAGGGGCAGCAGGAGGATCTTGTGGAACGTCTTGGTTGATCGCTTCTTCTCTAGCTTCCCCTTCGTCCATCCCCGTGGACAGCGAAATCTCAGGGGAGGCAGGAACTCTGGCCCTTTCTTCGGCAGCCAGTCGAGCAGCGCAGTGAGCCAACTCAGCTTTCCTAGCATCCTCTGGAAGGTATTCAAAGTTGGCACTTTGGTTATGCTTCCAGAAATCATAGAATCATCGAAGTGTCGCGTTCTTGTACCTTTCCAGGTCTTTGGCGTTCGTGAGTTTGAGTTGCTCCACTTGACTCTTTAGGCTGGCAATGCTCTTATCTTTCGCAAGATTTTCCCCCTCGAGCCTGGTACTCCTCTCTCTGTTTTCTGGCACTTTCCAGAGAAGCCTGTTTCTCCACTAGGTTCACAGCCAAAGAGTCCTTATGCTAGGTCACCACTTCCAGCTCTCCCGCATGCCTTGCCTCCATGGCTTGAAGCTCCTCCATCAACTTCAACTCCCGAACACGGGACTGCTCGATGCTGGCACCCGAGCGCAGACGAGCAGCCGTTAAAGTCAGCATGGCCTGCACAAAAAATGAGTATTAGACAGACTTCAGGAAAGTCAAATTGTATGTTAAGAGAAGAAAGATGCTTACACTAGCAGTCTCGTTCAGGGCCCTATTGATGATCTGATCGACCCCCATTTCGTCTGTCCCTGCCATGGCCTCTTTGCAGCGGTCATGTTTGAGGATTTTGGCCAGGCGGTCCTTGGCAGATCTCAGGGCACGGTGTGACAATTCCGTCCCAGGAGAAGCCCCCCCAGCCTGTTGTGTTTGTTCGGTAGCGGCTGGGGTGATGGAGCTTTGGCAGTTGGAGCGTTGGAAGGTGGAACCTCCTGCTCGAGAGGATGCTGTTCGGTGTCTTGGGCAGGAGGCCCGTCTGCCGAAGAGCCCGAGGCTCGGTTTTTCTTAGCCGAGGGAATTTGGCTAGACTCCCCATCATGTCGCCTGGACGACTTCCTCTTGCGAACCAGGGGGACTTCTTCCTCCTCCTGAGTGCTGTAGATGTCGAAGACATTGGTAGAGGCCATTTCTGCAAAAGAAGTAAACATGCGGACAGTGAGCCAAAAATAGATGACAAATTATGTTGCATCAGAAAAGAAATAAAGAAAAATTGTAAAGTCCAATACCCGAGCAATTACTACTGGTCGCTATACTATTGACTCTACTAGTCATACACTCACTCTCTGGCATGAAGAAGTTTGGCCCTAGGTTTGGAGTATATGTAAAATTGCTGTCCCCGTCAAATAAGTGATAGGGAATTGGCAAGCTATCTAGGAATAAAATAACTGTACCATTTTCGTTAGAGGACTCATCTAAGTCTATGACGGGCTCGGCCGCCTTTTGTTTTCCCTTTCCTTTGGGGGCAGAAGACCTTTTTGCTGGGGGGGGGGGTGCCAACGGGTTCCCTGATTGTAACCCCAGTTTGTCTCCGTCGAGGAGAAGACACTGGACGTTGCGGCTTGGGATTTTCCTCGGCAGTGGCACTACCCACCGCGGGTTCCCTCACATCCTCGTGAGGGGCCAGGAGGCCAACTAGCCTCAAGTTGGCCTCGGTGACCAGAGATTTGACGTTCTTCTCAACGTCAGTCATGCTGGCCAACATGGCAGACCTTAACACCATGTCTGGTGTTGGGTCTGGTCGCAACCATGGGCCTGAAAAACACAAGAAGTTTCAGAAAATGCAAGGAAAAAATGCTAAGTAAAAACAACGACCAGTGGAAAAGACTTTTACCTCCTTGAGTGAAGGCCAGGTTATTCGCGACCATGTCAGGCGTGAGGAAATACTCCTGACTATATTTCCCCACGTTTGAAATGTGGGTTGTGTCACTCAGGAAGGTTCCGCTAGTCTCCTGGTGACAAAAGTGAAAGAACCCCGTACTAGACTGTTGGGGGTTGGACTTAAGGTCAAAAAGGTAATTGACCTCATGAGGGGTAGGCTCTGGCCATTTTTTGTGGTTATAAAGGATATAGAGTGAAGCAAGCATTCTATATCCATTTGGTGTGATTTGAAACGGGGCAACTCCAAAATAGTTCGCCAACCCCTGAAAGAATGGATGAAGAGGGAAAGTAGCCACAGCCTCTATGTGATATCTTGACCAGGCGCTATAAATGCCTCGAGGAAAATTCGCCCGCTCGTCTGCAGTAGGGAGTTTGAGGGTTACCCCAGAAAGGCCGTATTTTTTGAAGTTGTTGGCTAGCATCCTAGGGGTTACATGACTGAGTGGGGAAAGATACCACTCAACATCGGGAAGAACTGAATACCGAGGACGGGCTCTAACTTGGATGTGAGGGTCAGGAGCATTATTATCCTGACCACTGGTCGAGGGAACCCCAGCCTGCGACCAGGCTGGGCTGGTGGATTTGAAGGGTTTTTCTTCTTTTTGGCGGTAGACTTGGCACGGCCCATGCTGGCAGAAGTTGGTTGAGGTCTTGGAGGAGAAATTCACGAAAAAGGAATCTCTTGGATTCGCTGAGTTGGTTGCTCTTCGCCCTTGAGCAGCTGTGCAAGCAGGTCATCGTCTATTGGCCTTTCACCTCCCCACAAATCTGGCATTAAAAGCTGCGAACAGAAAAAGGGGGAGGTGAGGAAGAAGAGCCCAAGAAGTCGGTTATAATAACATTGTTCGTGTACAAAAGTCTAACTTTATACAGCAGCATTCTAACGAAAAATTTAAATTTTCATACGATCAGTTTGAAAAACAGATCAAAAAGTGAAAGTGAAAAGTTTTTTTTTCTAAAAAACACTTAAAAAAAAGCTTTTTCAACTTCAGTAAGGACGGGAAAAACACAGTTTTTCAGCTAGCCTAAAAATCAAATTTTTACTTCGATTTTACGTCCTAAACCTATGATCTCGACTATCAAACTGATTCATAATCCCTACAAAGAAAGTATGCTCTGCCATATTTACCATCAACAGGCAAGCGTCCAATTTTCCTATATTTTTACCCAAGAACACGACACTGTTTCAGAGCCTAAAAAGCTAGCATTAACAGACAGGCACAACACAGTAAAGGGGCGAAAGTTCTTAAAGTTACCTATTCGAAGATTGAGAAGTCCTGGAGAAACTTCGATTCTAGACGTACGAGCAGCAGATTCCTGGAACAAGGAAGCACGAACTTCGGAGAAATTTCTGGGCTCTGTCTTGGGAGTTCTTGGAGTGTTCTGGACAAAGAGATAGCTTGTAAAAAGTGAAAAGGTAATTTTGAAGGCTATATATTTTGTCTGAGATATGTCAAAAAGAGGTAATCATAAGTTCCCCTTTTTCGAAGCGTGGGGAAGCGTGATAGCCGTCAAAAGTTTGCTTGGGAACCAAAAAGGGCATGATTGGACGTGGGTAGGTCACTTTTTCCAAGGAGGCACGAACTACTCTGAAAGATTTGGTGGGGTAATCGAAGGGTCATTTTCCTAAAGTTTATTTATTGCTGGTCGTAATAAATAAACTTGAGGGGAAAATGTTATCCAAAAAGCAGGTGCGGATGATGTGGCAAATATTTTCAAACACGTGGCTGACACCTAGCAGAGGTTTTTTTCGACCATCGATCAGGGATGTTCCCCTGACACATCATTTGAGTTTTATATACGGCCAGACTGCTCGTATAATCCGTATATTTATGAGTAATCTTGTACAGTTGTAATCATATCCGAGATTATTTTCGTTTATACCTAATTATCCGATTAATTAAGTAAAAATATCTTTGATTGATTCATGTAATCCACCTTGAGCATATAAATATAGAGAAATAGCTCAAGGGAGGGACTTTTGGCTAATTTTTGTTTATGCTTTAGAAGAGAATTTTGGCTATTACCTTTCAGTTGTATTACTCATCCCTCTAAGGTTTGTGAAACTCATTGAACCCTAGTTCTTTGATCACCCTTTTGAGAATTAAGATCAATAATAGTTTAAGTGGACGTAGGTCATTACCAATTCTTGGGGTCGAACCACTATAAATTGTTGTGTTGTTTATTTTTCTGGCCATTAGATCTTATTCAATACCTTTCATCACATCAAGCATTTGATTCCGTGTCAGTTGACCAAAACGAGGGTCAACATTATGTATTTCCCAGTATTCGCGCTCATCACTTTCAATGGCCTTGTGCTTGATTCATTCATGAACCATTCGAAGGGAAAACTCTTACTCTCTCGAGAGGTGGCACCACCCCTAGGTTCACATAGGTGAAATTCTTACAGCATCTTTGGTACCTTTAGAAATGATTGTTGCTCTTCATCTAAATTTCATCAAAAGCCTAAGGATTAACCCTCATGTCTGGTAGCAACCAACATTAACTCACCCTTCATGAGACCTTTAAGTTGTTAATGTTGAAAGTATTCTCTTATCAAGCGACTTATTCTTACCCATTGAACTCTACGCTCGATGTAAACAAGTTTTGAGTTGGGTTGCCATCATTGAGAAATGTATTTGTCAAGGAGTTTTAGTCTCATCCCTTTTGAAGCGCAACTTACTAACCTCTTCGCAAAAGGATTTGTAAAAGGATCTGATAAGTAAGTTCTCACTTTGTATTAATATATGAGATCAATATGATTCCTCATCAAATCAATTGTCTCACATACTCATGTCTTAGACTTATATGTCTAGACTTCTCATGCCATTATAAGTTCTAGCTAATGTGGCTTATTTATCACCATTGGGATATTCCTCATGAAATCCCTAAGCCACTTTGCCTTTTGCTGCTAGAGCTATAGACTCATTCTCCATGGTTGAGTGAAATATATGTTTGTTTCTTTGGGCCCTAAGATACCCCTCCTCTTTTGAGCATAACATCCAACTGATGGTGAAGAGATTATCTCCCACGCTTGATATTCAACTTGCAGCAGAGTATTCTTCAAGTATCTTAGCAAACATTGGAGTTCTATCTTCTTGGTCATTTCTAGGTACCCTACAATTCTCTTAATCGCCTTCCAATTTTTGATACTTGAATTGCTAGTAAACCTACTTAGTTTACTAACCGATCTACCATTGTTCATTTCAAGATTTATGCTTAAATAAAATGGTGTATTCACCTCTTTGATTTTGAGATTAATAAACTTGTCAAGCTCTTTCTCAACAAAGTGGGCTTGACTTAACGCATAACCCCCACTATTTCTTCTCACTTTGATGCCAGAAAGGTATTGACCTCTTCATTTATGTTATGCCTCTCATCTCATTACACAAAATCCACAATCATCAATATATATACACACCAAGATGAAATAGCCATCACAAGTCTTAGTGTATAAGCACTTGTCCATATTATTGTGTCTAAACCCATCTGAAACTATGACTTCTCTTGCCATTGTTTCAGTGATTGTTTTTGTAACGCCCTGGATAGCCAAGATCGCTACATTGTGTATTTATAAAAGTGCAAGACTTGCTAATCAAGTCAATAATTTGAAAACGTGTCACTAAACAAGTATATGCTAGGGTTAAACAAGTTTTGGTCTCAAAAGTTTCGTTTAATATAATTAAGCCGTTACATACATGGGATCTCAAAAGAAAAGGTGTTAAGAAGTTGGATTACAGACTCCCAAAATAACACAAACATCTGCTAGCCATACTAAGGCAAAATGGACAATTTTTGGGTCATGCGTCCCTGCCTAAACCTCAACCGTGGCGGCTGAGCAGCCAGCCATGTACATTCCACGTGCAGAGTTCTCCCAATCAAGGCTGGTCAAGCTTGCCCTTGCCTTTACCTGCACCACGTAGCACCCGTGAGCCAAAGCCCAGCAAGAAAACATGAAATGCAACACAATTGATAATATCAAACAGTAAAATTCACTAAGCATGAACTCTCATAAAATAACCCACACCAATAACACTCAGCATGTATTCAGAGTCAAAGATGCAATCAAACACTTATAACATTCATATCACATAATAGTCAGGGCCGATAACTTAGGCCGCACCCTCTGTTTATCCCACTAACTCCGGCCCGCTTAAACTGAGCTCAGTGCATATTAAGCTGTCCTCGGCTACCAGTGGCCGAGTCGCGCCCTGTGCGCTAGTGTAACCCTTGGAACCCTTGAGCCGTTGGTTCACTAAATAGCTTGCATGGCATAATACCATCTTTCCAAGCATTCATAATAGGGAACCCTTAGTCCCATCACATATATTCAACCAGGTGCAGTTTTCTTACCTTTAATCTTTATAGTTTTGGGATTACGAGAAACGCCCCTCAAGCACGATCTGTTCCCAAGCCTAAGCCTTTATCACCTAGTCACAAGCAAAGCATATGGCCTCATTAATACTCAAGTTATGGTTTCCGATTACAAAACTAACTTCCAGGAAAACAAATCCCACCAAGCACGGTGGTGGAATGGTTCCCAAGCTTACTAGGCTTGATCTAAATCCTTAAAAACCCTAAAAGATCAAGTGGACAACCAAGGGTTGCGCCCCTTGAAGCTTAGCCGCGGCCCTAGCCTCAAAACAGAACCAAGGACCTCCCAGGCAAAGACACGCGCCGCGACCCTTGCATGGGCGCCGCGGCGCTCACCCCTGGTGGAGCCTCCTTGGCTCATCTTCATCCTAGGGCCGCAGCGCTCTAGAACAGAGTCGCGGCCCTTCCCTTCGAACCCAGAGTTCCCACCATTTCTAGGCTTGAAACCTTAGCCAAAACCACCCTTAAGCTCCCTACTTCAACACCCAACAATCCCAACACTTTTAGCATGACTTAAACAACATAATTCCACAGAAAACCCAGCCCAACACACACTAGAATTCTCTTTTTAATTTCTGAAACCCAAGAACATAAACACCCAAAACTAACCAGTCAAGAACTAAAATTCAAACCTCTAATTCATGGAGTAAAGCTTACCTTATTAACAGAACCTTTCCTCTATCCAAAGTCCAGCTGATTCCCAAGTTTCCCAGCTCAATTCCACCCTAATCAATAATTGGACAGCACCTCAATAACTAGTTGGTACACAAAGTTAAACTTCAGGAAAACACATGGATTAACCCTTACCTTAGTCTTGATTTAGTCCTGGATTTTTTACTAAGCTAAGCCTCTAAATTCCCCCTGAATTCCTCTGAATTCCCAGCAATCTACAGCTCCAATTTCTCAAGAATTTTCCTATGTTTTTCCTCTTGAATGTTTCTTGAGTGTTCCTTGAGAGAAAAGTCTAGCTGAGGAAGGAAATAAGTCGGTTTATATTTTTTCTAAAGACTTCCTAACTTTTGTCTTACCCGCTAAGTTAACCCCAAGGCTCGGGGTGCCGAAAATGTCCTCGAGGGAAAAACAGTAAAATCCCCCAATATTCCCGCTTAGACTTCCTAACCTCAAATATATCTCCATATATTTATTTTCATAACCCAATAGTCTAAATAGCTACCCGATACCTAAAATACCCTTGACTTATCCAAAGTCAATTATTAAATCCCGTTGTGACTTTCTTTTCCGCTACCTAGCTCTAGGATCGCCTCGAGTCGCGCTTTGCAATTCTACCCACATAATAATGTGGTTTTCACAATTACCATATTCACATATATCACATTAATATCAATATAATCATACAAGCATTCCAATCATACAATAATACATTTAAATCACATTTAATCCAATAATGCCCTCCTGGCACACTAATCAAGGCCCTTAAGCCTCATTAGCGAATTTGGGGTCGTTACAGTTTTAAACCATATAATGATCTAACATTCCTAGACACTGTATGTTCATTTCTCCTCAGCAAGATCTCCATTTACAAATATCATTTTGAAATCTATTTGATGAACATAAATGTTATATATTGATGATAAGGCAAACAAAACTCTTTTTGTGGTTGTCCTAGCAGCCAGTGCATACATGTCAAAATTATCGATTCATTCCTTTTGTTGAAATACCCACTTGTACCCAATTAGTTTTGAACCTTGTGGAAGGTCTACCAATTCCCATGTGTGGTTTTACATAATTGAATCCACCTCATCATTTATTTTGTCTTTCCAAAAACTAGAGTCTCTCAACGACATTGCTCTTTGTATGTTTTTGGATCATCCTCAACTTTAAGAATCATAGGAAACTTCCATTTGGCTTCTTCATGTTTATCGTAGAGTATCTCTACTTGAGAACATTTCTCAATTGATCCCAACTCTTTAAGTCGTTGGCTTCTCATAAGCAATATTGGTTGCTCATCAACCATTGGATCTTTCTCTTTACGAGACTTTCCAACACATATGGGTTCTTGAGAGTTTCTATCACAATATAACTTATTCTCAAAGAACTCCACTTCTCTTTATTCATTTATCACATTAGACTCCAAGTCTAATAGCCTATAGGCATTACTATTTGAGGCATAGCCAACAAATTCACACTTTACGACCCCTGGACCCAACTTAGTCCTTTTAGGCTACGTGCTCTTGCAATAAGCAAGACACCCCTGCACTTTACGATATGCTAGGTTAGGCTTCTTTCCTCTCCATAACTCATATCGAGACAAGTTCTTTTTCATAGGAATTCGATTCAATATATGACACGCATCAAGCAAAACTTCACCACACAAATTATAACACAATTAAGCATGAAAAAACATAGTGTTATTCATCTTAATATATGCCATATTCTTTCTTTCAGCTATTCCATTTTGATGTAAAGTGTATGGTGTAGTTCATTCATGCATATTACACATGTTATTCACAAAACACATTAAAATCATTTGAAAAGTATTTACCGCCTCTAACACTTCTTAGACTCTTAACTTTCATTTTCGATTGATTTTACACTTCAGCTTTATAGATTTTAAATGCATCAAATGCCTCATCCTTCCTCTTAAGAAAATATACATAAGTATACGTAGAGAAATTATCTATAAAATTCATGAAATATCTATTTCCTCCTCTAGTCAACATGTCATTTAATTCACATAAGTCACTATGTATTAAATCTAGCAAGTTTGAACATCTATCAACACATCGAAAAAGTTTCTTTACCATTTTAGATTTAGCACATATTCACATTTATCATGCTCATTCACGTCACAATTAATCAATCCACATTTAACAACTCTTTTAATTGTGTTATAACCTATATGAGCAAGTCTATTATGCCACAGAGTAATAGAACTAGGATTAATCACATTACATGTTTTGGATGCCATATTATTATTGTCATTATCAAGAGCATAAAGGTTGATCATTCCATCACATGAATAACCCTTTCCTACAAAAGTGTCCCATTTAGTAAAAATGAGTTCACAAAATTCAAACTTCATTTTGATACCTGATTTATTCAATAGACTTCAACTCACAATTTTTCTAGTCATATCGGGAACATAGAAAATATTAGTTAGGGTCACTTTCTTTCCACTAGTGAAGAGCGCATCAATGAAACCCCCTCCGATTACCTTGGATCACTTTTCATTTCCCATTTGGACTTCAAGTCCCTCCTTTGCACTTTCAAAGATTTTGAAAAAAGTTTTATCATATGTTGCATGAATGGTGTCACAACTATCATACCACCATCCTTGCACCATTCATTGGGTTGCATTAACTTCACTTAAGGTTGTAATGAACTCAACATCAAATACATTGGCCTTGGTATTTTTACTTAAGTTTGCAATGATCTCATCATCAAATGCATTGACCTTAGTATCTTCACTTTCTTTTCCAATGATCTCATCATCAATTGTATTGATATGTTCACCATCTCTTGATGTTGCATTACTCTCATCACAACATGCATGAACTATGTCAATTCTCTTTAGGGTTACCATACATTCGTCATCGAATGCATTAAATTCAATTAAGTTCATAAAGATCTCATCATCAATTGTATTGACCCTAATCTTAGTATGGTTAATTTTACAATTACCAAATCTCACTTGATGATCAATAACTTTACAAACATTACAAGTATAACAATCACCCTTCCATTGTTCATTAACATTAACCATTGTACCCATAATATATGCAATAAACTAAAACTCACTAAAATATGGCAGCAAACACATTTCATTCAAATTCTTGAAACCTACACATTTAGAAATAAGGAATTTGATGATATCAATCCCCTTATGTATGTAATCACATTTAGTTGTCGCATCCTTTGTTGATAAAGACTTTGAATACACATCCACATTCATGTAGAACATATCAAAATAGAAAATTCTTTGATCTCTCATGGTTATTTTTTCAACACAAACCAAATCTTGAACAAAGGATTTGAAGATTGTAGAAGATGACCAAATTTTTCCCTCATTGTTGATTATGCAAAACACAAAAATAAAGTAATTAGAGATAGAGATTTTTTTGTTATTGGGGATTTATCTTATACTTTCTAATCCAAAAATTTATAATGGTAATTAATTCAATATTTCAAACCCTAGAGACTAATCAAGAACCATATTTAAAAGTATGAATGCAAATATTTATAATTGAAGAAACATATTCAAAGTATGAATGCAAATCTTGAAAATTAATTATTAAGTAATTAAATAATTATGACATGAATTAAGAAATATTTAATCACAATGCAACCATGGATTTAATACTAGAGTAACGCAAATTAGATCAGGAGAAAGGATAGACCTTTGTGGAGAGAAAACCAAGTTACATAAAATCATAAGTTTATGATTTTATGTGAATCACAAAAGTTGCAAGGCTTGACACAAATGTAGATTTGTTGTCCAAAAATCTCTATTCCTACCCTTCTCTATGGAAATGTTTGAAGCTACTACAATGGAATGATATTTTGGGATACACAAGTCTTGGGTCTGTATACAAGTCAAGCTTTCTTGATAAATATCTTGGAGAAAATTAGTAATCATGAGAGCTAGAGAGAGACAGATCTCACTAGTTTAGGAATCTCATTAGACTCAACCAATGAGATTAGAGCATTTTAATTTTAATTTTGGAGACAAAACACGTCACTGTGCAAAATTCTACGGACATCCCAGGCGACACGTCGCTTTACACAAGACGATACGCCGCCTAGCACCAGGCTTGGTTGAGCGACACCTCCCTTGGGAGGCGGCGCATTGCCAATGCCTCTAACTTGACACTCTAAAACTTGTCTCAAAATATCCTCAAATACTCTTAAACTTTTTGGGTAATCTTATGTAAAATGCACCCTAATCTATTACTTTATAATAACGTCGCTCATCTCGCATGTATTAGAAAAATACCATTTTAAGGAAAAGTTCAGTGGGGCCTTGATAAATCATGTAATTTGGGCCCATTAGTTTGAAATAAAAATATTATGTCTTTATGCAGTATTTGGAAATAAAATAAACAAAATAAGATCAGCTGACGAAATTTGAAAGCATAATCCATAACATAAGTTTCTTAATTATCCTCGGCGCTCGTCTTGATCATTATTCGTTCATAGGATACCCCGCGTCACAACTAGGTGAGGCTTGCTTCCTAAAGCATTCATAGACTAGCTCAAAACTGTAAACCATTGGCAATGGTCCAAGTGGTGGCGCGGGAGGCTCAGGCTGCGCCAACGGTACTTGGGGCACTTGGGGTACTTGTCTGGTTTGGCCTAACTCCTCGTCCCTCTGCCTTTACTGTTCCCACAATCTTTCTACCTCTGCAGCCAAATCCATAGCTGGTGCAGTTGGGGCTGCTGGTTGGGCCAGTGATATTCTCAGGTCAGGGATTTCTACAACATTCAAGTTTGCAGAGGCACTTCTTCCTTGGCCTCTTCCCCTTCCACCTCTTGTTCATCTTCCTCTTGTTGACATTATGAAATTCTAAGTCACCAACAGAAAATAATAAGAGGAGATAAATTACATCTTGTTTCAGTTACTAAAAAAACTAATCATGAAAGTTGTCATACATACTCACATCCACACAACATCTAGAGTTTGCAAGAGAGAGAAAAGATAAAACGATAATTTGCAAGGTTTTCTCAAAAGTACCCCATAAATCAACATCCGGCAAATTTTTTTAAATAAAACCATAAAAAGAGTTCATAGGATTTTAAGGATCTTTAAGGAAATCACATTTTATTTAAATAAGAATTACTAATGGAAATTTGAGATGGGCTATAGTCCTCAATCGTGGGCTCTTCCCCTAAATTTTAATCGAAGATATTTTCCGAGATGTGGAAGTAGTCAGGGGCGCTAGCCATCTCCCTCATCATGACCCTCACTTTTTGTATGGCGTTTATTGCTTCCTAATGCGTCATTTCTCCTTCCATGTCGTGTACCATCTCGAAACGTTCCTCCATCTCTCTATCATCATTATTAACTAGGATTGCCTCTAAATGACTGAATTCATAATTGCCCAAGAGGTCGTAAATGGTACTCGATTGTGTCGAAGTCCAAGTCGTCCTGGAAGACATCGTGCCACGCTATGGTCCATTGAAGGAGAGCCTCGTGGTATATTGACAGTGATTCCCTCAACACCCAGTATTGCTCAACAAGCCACAACAATGTTCCTCTCTTATTAATCATTCCTTGAATATGCTCACAAACCATTGTTGTCATTTTCAGTACAGTGATCCTCCAATATTCATTATCCTCGTCGAGTTGCACTTTAGGTATAGAGCGGATCTTTTTAAGTAATTGTTTCTTAGCGGTCCTAATGATATGAGGTTTCTTTTCTATACTACAATTACAAACCTACATATTTAAAACAAGGAAAGAAAATAACAGTTAAAGCAAGTACTTACAACACGGCGAGGTGAGATTTTCTAGTCTTTAGCATGTATGCAGAGGGTCCTTGGAAACATGAACGACCTATCTCTGATACCATTTGTAAAATGCACCCTAATCTATTACTTGATAAGAACGTCGCTAATCTCGCATGTATTAGAAAAATACCATTTAAGGAATATTTTAGCGGGACCTTGATAAAACATGCAATTTGGGCCCATTAGTTTGAAATATAGATATTATGTCTTTATGTAGTATTTGGAATTAAAATAAACAAAATAAGTCTCATTGACAAAATTTGAAAACATAATCCATAACATAAGTTTCTTAATTATCCTTGGCACTCGTCTTGATCGTTATTCGTTCATAGGACACCCCACGTCAAACATGCCTAGACGTTGGAACCTCCCACATCACTGTGCTTGGCAAGAATAATCCTATTGCCTACCTGAAAGGGGGAAGGTGAGTGAGCTAAAAGCTTAGTAAGAAAGTACAAACAATACAATAATATTCAAGAAAGAAAAAGGAAAACATACTTGTATCGTAAACTCATGGCGAAACATATCATATTCATACTCATAGATCATAGTCATAATTGTAGTCATATACATACATCATGTGATCATGGCACCCCAATTGTCCATGTCACATCATCAGTTAACCAGCAAAAGCATAAACTGGCAAGACCTCCTGTATGAGGTAAACAAGATCTGATCATGTCCTCAAATAACCATAGTGCGTCTGCCCTATGAGTTACGTCACATCCTTAGTAACTCATTTGTTGTGTCGCATTCAGTACGCTAACAACCTACTTCTTTTACATACAACATACAAGTAAGTATAACAACAATTCATAACATAATGTAATAAGTCATAGTTTTCATAACACTTGGCTTATCATAACATATGCCATAACACTTTAACTTTTGCAACATAACAATTCATACATTTCATAACATGATTCATAGAAATTCTAACTAACTTCCTTACCTCATGTCCATGCAAAAGTAAAGTGCGGGTACGTCAGAACGAACCTATAATCATAATCAAACATTCATTTTTTAAAATCATATAAGAATACACATGCCCAACATACATACCCCACGTGTGCATGGGTCATGCATACGTGGCACAAGTTGTGCTTCTATGCACACAACAACGTCACATAAAATCATGAAGAATAATGTCAATTCTAATAATTAATCCTTCATGGTTACAAAAGAAAAATCATACCCTTGAATAATAGGCATACGTTTGAATGTAAAAATGCACTTGCATGTAACATGCATACGTGAGAGTGTTCTTAGAATTAACGTTCAAATTGATAATTCTACTTGTTCATTTTATAGCCATTTTCTAAAAAAATCAGCGAGTATAAAATAATTGACACTTAAATTATTACTTCATTATTATTTTAAATCACATATTTATCATTCATAAACTTTATTACAAAGATTTAATTTACCAAACTAATTCATTAGCTTTAATTTTGTATAAAATAATAATCTCATTTATTATTTAATGACAATTAAAAGAATGTGAAAAAATTTGTAATTACTTTAAGTTATTAGATAAATTCCTTGATCACCTTAAGAAATAATTTTAATCAATTATTTTGTATATAAATAAAAGAAAACTCCATAAGTATGATTGAGAAAATACATATTTAAAGTGTGGAAAAATCACATTTATCATATACATAGTCTAAGTTTTACTTCACTTGAACACATGCTTTACTTATTTTATTTTAAAGACATTTTCTCTAATTAAACCAAAAATTTCAGCAAGCTTTTTATTAAATTAAAATCACATAATTGTACTAAAATCATATTTTCTTTCAAAAAACATAAAAATAAATTGTATGTGTTTAATTTGATAAAAATCCCATTAACATGTGAAATAAAATGTCTTTTGTTTGTATAAAATCAAAACACCACTTTGAGGCATCACTTGTGCATTTAAACTCATTGATTTATCATCATCATCATCATCATCAAATAAAATAAAATAAAAAAACAAGCATAAAATCACATAACATGTTTAAACAATGTATATAATGTTTTTACCAATTTAACTTAACATTCTCCTACACTTGTACAACACAACATTACATGTAGCATGCAAATTAATCAACACAAAATCAACCACTCTAAACCCTACCAAAACTCATAAGGACGAAACTCACAAACACATTTTTATTCCTTTTTTTTTAAATTGTTTCTATTGACCGCGTTTTTGGCCAACGACGTGAGAACGTCAAAAACGATAAAGCCTTCAAGAGAAATTAAATGACACAGACGGTTTTGAAAAGAAAGTAAATAACACACGCAATTTTTATAGTGGTTCAACCCCAATATGTTGGTAATAGCCTAATCCACTTAGAGTTGTGATTATAGATCTGTACTCAAGATCAGATGAACTGAGCCAATTGAGTTTCTTCAGTACAGATTATAAGAATACAAGAATTCTTTCAGATACAAGCACTTTCTCTCTCTAGAAAATTCAGACCCAAAATTTCCCCCCAAAAAATCCCTTTCTAATCCCATAAGCCATATATTTATAGGCTTAGGATCATACACCTGCTCTCCCCTAGAATCGGGATATTTCATTATATTTATTATATTTAAATTACAAAAATATTCAAAATTTAACAGAACCCCCAATTCGTGGGAAAAATGAGAGATTCCCGCGTATGGCAAGACCGATTCTTGTTGAAGCCGTTTCTGGGAATCTTGACGTAGTCTGTTCTACCTGGTTGATAAATATCACCTTCTGGTCGGCCATACCTCTATTGGACAATCATGCACTTGCTGGTAGGGCATGCACTTAGCTGGTAGGACATACACTTGCTGGTAGGACATACACTTGTTGGTAGGACATGCACTTGCTAGTAGGACATACACTTGCTGGTAGGACATGCACTTGTTGGTAGGACATACACTTGCTGGTAGGACATGCACTTGCTGGTCGGACATGCACTTGCTGGTCGGACATGTGCATGGCCGATCAGCAAAGTCACTACTAGGCAGCAAAGTCATTCCTGGGCAGCAAAGTCATTACTGGGCAGCAAAGTCATTCCTGGGCAGCAAAGTCACTCCTGGGCAGTAAAGTCACTCCTGGACAGTAAAGTCATTCCTGGGCAGCAAAGTCATTACTGGGCAGCAAAGTCACTCCTGGTCGGTCATGACACTTCTCAAGCCAGTCAAAATTCTTCATTAGTCTACCGGGTAACTTTATCACAACTCTGAGGAGTCAATGTATTTATTGACTATTTAATGTGTCTTTTACGGAACATGTACTGCCACTTGTCACCTCTATTGCCACGTCATTAATCTCCAATTTTTGGGGATGACAGTTTCATTTTAATCACTCCTCAACATCAAAATTCAAAGATGTACATGATTACAATAACAATCTTTTATTTTAAAAAAATTTTATAACATTTGAAAGATCTTTAAACATCAATATTTCAACATGGAATGTAAAAAAATTTCAAGTCAAACCTCTTAACAATATACATGAAACCTTAAGTTTCCAAAATATAAACACAACATGAATGCAACCCTAGCATGCTTCCTAATAATACATCATAACCAGATACCCACTTCTTAAGTATGTTCATCACATCAATGGATTCAACAACAAGAGTCTAAATCATGTTCTATGCCGAAAATACATTGAATCGCTTCGCAATTTTCAACATTTATACTCATCATGCTTTCTTCTAAAATATATAACCATTCACTCCAACAATAGACATGATTACCCAAATTCAACATGAACATCACAACCCTATAACATATATTCGACAAAATAACAAACAACAAAAAGAAAAAATATATTAAACTAAGCCTATATACTTGTTGGCCGAAACCACCATAACATCACCCATCAAAAACTACCAAAATCAACATAATTATGTCTTTGCAAAACAACAAACAACAAGTAAAATTATAAACATAGATTTATCACAACAACAAAGCTAGAGATTTCCATTACCTCCTTTGATAGAGATGAAGAACTCAAAACAACTATGGTCACCCTCTTTGATGCACCTAGGGTTTCGAAAATCACAAAAAAGAGAAGAAGAAAATTCTTAGCATCAAGAGGGTAAGAAGATAACTTAGGGGATTCAAACTATTAATCTAAGAACACAAACCTAGTGTTTTTGAAATCCTCCATCAAGGGTAGATATCGACTCCAAGACTCTGAAAAATCCAAAGCACATCATCTCAACATATCTTCTAGAATATGAATAGTCCTCTCAGACTGTCCATCGGTCTGGGGATGAAAAGCGGCACTGAACTTCAACTTTGTACCCGTGGCTTTCTACAATCCTTTCCAAAAGTTTGATGTAAACATTGACCCTCGATTAGAAATAATCGACTTTGGAACCGCATGAAGTCCCACTATCTTGCTAACATACAGCTCTGCATACTGATCCACAGAGTAGGTGGTCTTTACTGGTAGAAAATGGGCGGACTTAGTGAGCCTGTACACTATTACCCATCCATCGCTATGTCTTCCCATTTCCATTCCGTAACATACAGTGGCTGAAGTAGCCCTGCTGGCCTTTGGTGCTTTGCTTTGACTTCCTTTCATGTCAAACACTTGGCAACAAACTCAGCAACGTCTTTCTTCATTCCAGGCCAACAATACAACGCTTTAAGGTCTCGATACATCTTTGTCGACCCTGGATGTAAGGAATAAGGTGTTGTATGAGCCTTTTTCATAATACTTATATTGCAACAATGCACCATTGAACATAGTGAAGTCACCGCTACCACTTTCCTGTACCAAAGCCTCTTGCTTCATTTGGGCTTCATCCACCTTCTGCCCTTCTCTAATTTGTTCCAAAAGGGAGGACTATAGTGTGAGGTTTGCTAGGCCTCTTGTTACTAACTCAATATTGGCGTCAATAATCCCTTTCTGCAGAGGTATCTCTATTAAGCTCAGAGCTGAGACACTTCCATGTCCTTTCCTACTTAATGCATCAGCCACCACGTTAGCCTTGCTTGGGTGGTATAGAATCTCACAATCGTAATCCTTCACTAACTCTAACCACCGACACTGTCTCATATTCAGCTCTTTTTGAGTGAAGCACTTTAGACTTTTGTGATCGATGTAAATTTCACACCTATCCCCATAAAGGTGGTGTATCCATATTTTTAGTCCGATCACCATTGATGCTAACTCAAGATCATGGGTGGGATATCTCTGCTCATAGTCCTTGAGCTGCCTTGAGGCTTAAGCTACCACTTTCCCATCCTGTATCAACATGCATTCTAAACCATTCTTAGATACATCACAATACACCATGAACTTCCCGCCCTCTGTGGGAACACAGGATAGGTGCAGAGATCAACTTATCCTTTGTAGTCTGAAAGCTTTCTTCACATTTCTCAGTCCATGTGAACTTTTGGTGTTTTCAGGTTAAATTGGTCAAGGTTATGGCAATCTTAGAGAAATCCTCCATGAACTTCTGACAGTCTGCTAACCCTAAGAAGCTTCGAACCTCAGAGGCATTCTTGGGTTGGGGCCAGTCTCTAATGGCCTTGATCTTTGCTAGATCCACTACTATTCCATTCTTGGACATTATATGCCCTAGGAAAGTTTATTGTTCCAACCAAAATTCACACTTAGAGAACTTAGCATAAAGTTGGTGCTCTTGTTGTCCATTGAGCGTTAACCTCAGGTGCTCCTCCTTAGACTTTGAGTAGATAAGGATATTTTCTATAAACAAAACTATGAATTTATCCAAGTAGTCCTTAAACACTCTATTCATCATGTCAATGAATGTCGCTGGGGCATTAGTGAGTCCAAAATACATCACTAGGAACTCATAATGTCTGTAGTGAGTTCTGAAGGTTGTTTTAGGGATATCTCCTTCCTTCACCTTTAGTTGATGGTACCTGGGTTGCATATCACTCTTTGAGAACACTGCTGCCCCTAGCAGTTGATCAAAGAGGTCATCTATCCTAGGCAAATGATATTTGATCTTAATCGTGACCTTATTGAGATCTTGGTAATCGATGAACATTCTCATACTTCAATCCTTATTTTTCACAAACAGAACTGGTGCCCCCCATGGCGAATGACTAGGTCGTATGAACCCCTTATCCAATAATTCGTCTAGCTGGGTTTTAAGTTCCTTCAACTCTACAGGCTCCATTCAGTAGGGTGATTTTGATATTGGTGTTGTATCTGGTGCAAGTTCAATCATGAATTCGATTTCTCTGTCCGGGCGTAAACCTGGTAAGTCCTCGGGAAACACTTCCGGAAACTCGCAAACAATGTAGACATTTTCTGGTTTTATCTCCGTCTATTTAGATTTATCCACAACATTTTACAAATATGCTGAACACCCATGTCGCATCATGTTCCAAGGCTCTAATGTCAATATGATGGGTGTAGGAAATCCCGTCACTTCTCCCTTATGAGAAAAGAGTTCTCCTTCCTCCGGTCTGAACTCTACTGTCTTTCGCCGACAATCTATCGTTACTCCATATTTGGCTAACCAATCCATGCCAAGTGTAGCATCATAATCTAGTATGTCTAACTCTATGAGGTTTGCTGGGCACTCTCTGCCCTCAATTACTATGGAAGCTGATTGTAACCCCCTAGTCGACGACATAATGTCTCCTGATGGTAACATGGCACTAAAACTACGCTCAAACAGTTACAAGGAAACCCAGTTTATCAATTACATTCATAGCAACATAAGAGTGAGTCACTTCAGAACCAACAAGGACTCTACATATCATACCAGAAATAGGGAGCTGACCTGTGACCACGGTGTTACTGTTGGCTGCTTCATTTTGGGTCAATGCAAAGACTCTTGCTGGAACTAGATGTAGTAAATTGCATATAACAGGATCTTTATTTATTTTCATATAATTTACATATTATCAAACAAAAATGTACATACCTAGAACATACTCCTATGAAATTGATACAAAACAGAGTAAAGTACAGAAACTTACATTACGCAACGGTATTGGAACAACTCATTCCTTCAATCTCTCTAACCATTGATTCCTTTCTATAGCAGAGGATTATCAAGAGATTTAACTAGATCAACAACTCAGTCTTCCTCACCAAGAATTTTATCAACCTAGAACTAGTGTGGGCTGGTTCTCAACACATGAGATAGAGATCTAGAAGAGAAGAAGAGAGATAGAGTGGCTGAGAAAGGATTAGATTGTCTAGGTTTGCACTTACGTAATGAATCAACTAAGACTTCCTTATGAAAACCTTAGATATCATATTCCTTATATAGGCAACTTAATGGGCTTTATTTAAATTAATTAAAAATAATAAACAAAAAATAAAATTCTTAGGCTCCCACTAATGGACTTGAGCCCAATCTCTTTGTTTTGAATTTAAATCCCAATTGGGCCTAAATTCAAAACTTTTTATTTATTTTTTTAATTAATTAATTAAATCCTTATTCAAATTAACTAATTATAATTTGAAGCTTGAATTAATATTATTTAGTTATATTGACACCAATTTATTAATATTAATAAATTTACCCGACGATTCTCTTTTATTTCTCTAAATCTCATATCTATGTAAAATTTTCCAAAACTGACCTTGTCAACATAAAAATCCTCATTGATAATTAAATCAATTAATTGAGACATTATAGATGATTTATTCAAAGGTGATACGGGGACCATGGATCCATGAAATCAAGTTCTAATAAGTTGCTGTGAATTTATTTACGAATAAGTTCACTACCTTATTAATTCCTTGTGACTCCACTATAGACTCGAAATCGAACTATTGAATTCATAGAATGTATTTTCTGAACAATAAATACATTATCCATTGTTATAACCATTATAATCAGTCAATCCTCTATCGATGATTTACTAACGAGCTAGGTGAAAATTACCATTTTACCCCTCATCAGTAGTTTATCATAGAATGTATTTTCTGAACAATAAATACATTATCCATTGTTATAACCATTATAATCAGTCAATCCTCTATCGATGATTTACTAATGAGCTAGATGAAAATGACCATTTTACCCCTCATCCGTAGTTTATCCTTAACTCCCACTAAGTTCCTTATAAATGATATTTCCTTGAACTTAGTCACAGAAATGAGATCTCAATCATTTAACCTTTTGAACAAAGCTATTAAGAAATCATCTTTTCACTTCTCATGCAGAAGTTATAGATTTCATATCTATGAATAATACTCCCACTCAATTACATTATTAAATCTCCAAGATGGAAGTATGGGCTAGACCGTAGGGTAAGCAGGTAACGAACAAGTCAAAAGAGTTAAAAAATATGATTAGCAAAATATTATCACTCATAATTAAGATCGACTTAAACTATGGTTAATGTTGTAATATTGATTAGATTTGATAACAACGATACTTATTTATCAATCAATAATTAATGTCGGTCCTAGTTCGATGTAACCAAATACATCCGATCTTATCACTTGATCAATGCCTTGGACAAGACATCACACCGCGAATGCGTAATTAGATCATATCGTAGATTTCCTAATCAGTGAAAATCCAATGCATTGATCTAATCTTAGGACTTGTTCTTTTAAACATATAACTACAATTATAATCCACTATGACCTAGTCACTATAATTGTAACTATCCATATGTTTGGGATTTTATAAATGTTTGTATTATTTCAATAATCATGTAATAAAACAAGAAAGCAACACGGTTGTCAAAATAAATGATATCTACTACTTTTATTGACAATATAAAATCAAATTACATGTCCAACATGGTTTTATAATGGCATAATACCCAACAAACTCCCACTTTCCCTTTTAAAACAAATGGGACATGTTTCTTAAAACCATACATTCTACTTGCTTCACAATTACGTTCTTTGCTTATATCTTTCTAGAGGGATATGAAAGACTGCCTTCCAATGCTATCTTCATCACCCTCACATCACTCCTGCACTACACATCCTTGATAATGTGGTACTTTGTCTATATATGCTTTGCTCTTTTGTGGCTTCAAGGTTCTTTCGAATTCGCTATTTCCTCATTACTTTCACTAGACAAAATGAGTGGTTTATCCATTTTTGAAGTAGCACCGAGATCCATATAGAACTTCCTCAGCCAGACGATTTCCCTAGCCGCCATAGATGCAACTATGTACTCGGCCTCCAAGGTGGATTTTGAAATGTTAGATAGCCTAATGCTTATCCAAATCATAGCTACTGAGATGGCAGACAACCTATCGCTTCTCCAAATCATAGCTCCACCCCAAGAGTAAACGCCTTTTTTAGAAGTAGACTTCCAGTCATCAACATCAGTCTAAAATCTGTATCTGTGTAGCCTAACGGGTTCAAAGATCCACCTGAAAAGACGAACATATAGTCTCTAGTCCATCAAAGATACCAACCTCCATCTATTCTTCATTTCCATGTATTTACTAGCACTTGCTCACCACTCCCACTGCATAGCAATTCTCCGGTCACAACACATAACATAGCATGCATTAGACTTCTAATTGCAAATTCATAAGGAATTCATTACATCTTTTCTTTCTCTTGATGAGTCTTTGGAGACTGTTGCTTAGAAAAATAAATTCCATGTCAAGACGCTAAACATCCTTTTTTGGAATTTGTTACAGAGTAACAACCAAACACCTCACCTAAGTAGGTCGCTTGAGTTAGAGCCAAAATTTAGTTATGTCTATCTCATGTATTGAAATCTGGATACCAAGAACAAGACTTGCTACAATGAAATTTGGAATTTTGTTTCCTGCCAGTTCTTTATGTATGATAATTTCTTGACATTTTTTCCAATGAGTAAGATGTCATCTACAAAAAGGATTAAGAACACATCAATGTCTTTTTTCCTAAGTTGTTAGACACAAGTGTCAACTACATTTTGTTCAAAATCACAGGTATTAATGTTTCCATTTAACCTTAAGTTCCAGGAGTGCTAAGCTTGTTTAAGTTCATAGATTGACCTACTCAGCTTGTTGAATTTCTTGTCCAACTACTTTAAATCCTTCTGATTGATCCATGTTAATTGTCTCATCAAGATAGCCATTAAAAATTCTTCTTTGATGTCCATTTGCCTTATCTCTTAATCAAGAGTTATGGCTATGGATAATAGTATACTAAATGAATTTTAACATTGTTACCTAAGAAAAAGTTTTCACTAAGTAAACTTTCTCTCTCTGCCACAAGTCGAGCCTTAAATGTCTTGACCTTTCCATCAACTCCTCTCTTCTTCTTATAGATCCACTTGCACCCCATGGGCCTAAAGTCCAATGGCGCATCTACAAGATCTCAGACAAATTAAGAGTTCTTAGACTCGATTTCCTGGTCCTTGGCTTCAAGTCAAAGATCCCTTTCAAACTTACCCATTGCATGTCTAAAGGCCAATAAATCATTGCTACTTGTGTCCCTAGTCAGCTTGTGGGTTTCACTATCCATCTCATAGGTACCGGGTTCTGAGAAACCCTCCCACTATGACGAGACACCGTAACCTTATGACTTGGATTAGTGGTTTCTAAATCTACCTAGTTTTCATCGACTTGCATCGGTGAAGATGGAACAATAGTTTATCATTTTTCCATCTAATACTATTTTTCTATGAGGCTTGAAATTCATTATGTAGTATTTATCCACAAAAGTAGCATTTGTGGAAACAAACACTTTCTTGTCAACTGGAATATAAAACAGACCACCACGAGTACCTTTTGGATAGCCTACAAACAAGCAAACCTCAGTTCGCGATTCTATCTTTCCTTTATTTTCCTCTAACATAAACAGGACACCCCAAATTCCATAATGACGTAAACCAGGTTCATGACCATTGCATAATTCTAGTGGTGTCTTGGAGACATCTTTGAGATGGCACAACATTTAAAAAATTTCACATGTGGTCTAGGTAGTATGTCTCTAGAAAATATTTGGGTAGGAAGTTGGTAGAGTTGAATAGCTTATCATAGAACACATATTTTCATAAACACTCGATTCACGCCGCTCAGCAACACTGTTCAATTGTAGAGTCCCTGGGCCAGTTGCTTTAGACAATTCTGCAAGTTCAATTAAATGATCTTGGTTCTAATTATCCAAATATCTTCCACCCCTATCAGATCACAAGATCTTTAACGTTTTACCTAATTCTTTGAATTCTTAACAAATTCTCATATTGCCTATGCTTTAGGTACTCACATTAGTCTCTAGAGCAATCATTGATGAAGGTGATGAAATACTCATAACCACCAGTCGCTTGAAAATTCATTTCTCCCCAGAAATTTGAACATACTAGCCCTAGTGGTTGTTTGGCCCTTTCTCCTATCATAGAGAATGGACGCTTTGTTATTCTGCCCTCGAGACTAGATTTACAAATAGGTAGGTCCTTAGGTGAGTTCCCTCAAAGCCTTAGCCTTTATTAGTCTTTGAATCCTATCATAGCAAAAATGACCAAAGAAAATATGCCAACGGTACATCATTCCTAACGTTATTGACCTTTTGTCATTTAACGGTCCTAGATCTAGCTATCTTAAACAACTCATTATTTAGAACATAGGGTTCATTTAGTTTCAATAGGTATAGCCCATTTTTTATAACCCCCCCCCCCCCCCCCCCTTCACACAAATTCACACTTATTTAAAGAAATAGGATTTTTATTACTTCTGAAATTAACTACAAATTGTTGTTGATGTAATAAGAAAAACTAAATTTAAAATTTCCATTGAAAATCGGAATAAAGTATACATTGTCTTAAAACATTATATTTATTTCCAAAATTTATTCAAGCTTATTATTTTTCCTTGTTTGATACGAACAACCCTTGATGGATTCCAAGCTTTGGCTTTTTATCCTACACGGCTTTCCCAATGCTAAAAGGGCGAAAAAAAATACATGCATGTTTAGTATATCTTGATTCATCGATCCAAAACTGAAGTATCATCCTATAAAATCACATGCATCCAAGACAAATTTTATTATCTTGGGTTCCATATGCCTTGAGTGTCGGGAAATCTTGTTCCAATTCCTAGTCTCCTTGCTGTTGGAAACAATCCCCTTTAGTGTACTTTTAATCAGGCCTTGCTCCAAGATGCTTTGCAGCATATGGTGCCTTCCTAGTAGACTTCTTATTCTTTTTGTTTGAATTTCTTCCCATTTGCTCTACGAAGAAGAAGGATAAAGCAGCTTCTCCTTGAGCTTGTTTAATAGTATTTGCCTTGTTTCCTTTGCTCGAACCACCATCAACAATCTTTTTGAAGGATTTGGTAATCGTTGCATAAAAAAAATAGGAATATCTTTGATTATCACGAACTCGATGTTGTCCATAATCAACACCATGTTGATTTGGGACAAACATTTCGTGAGGTTCTCTCCATAGAGTAACCTTTTAGAGATTAGCGAGAGTTTGGGGTGCGAAGCCTAGAGCTACGATTATCAAATAAGTAGAAATCAACGCATTGCTTGACAAACATTTACTCATTAAATTTTTAGAAATAGCATAACATACAAAATGTTTGAGATAAGAAAAATACTAAAACACTTATCTTCTATTTCTTAGGTACTTTAACTAGTCATGAACCCATGTCTACGAGTAGGCGAGAGTCACAAATATTCACTTAGTTAAATAGAGAAACATCTAAATTAATAAAACGTCATAGACTTTTATTAACTACCTATCCATCCGATCAAAGTAACGAAAAATCATGTGTCCCTGTAGGCAAGAGTCACCGAAATTTCTTACTTTATGAGTTTGACCCACGGTTTAGATTATTATAGACTTAATTCCTATAGTCATTGTAGGGATGAGTCTATAGAAGGTCCATCTCTAACGATCTATCCTAATAAATTTAGCCATGTTAAGAAGTATAGTGAACACCTTCCGTAGGGAGACGAAATCAAAGCGACATGAGGCCCCACTGAACTCTAGCCTTATTAAATCAACGGTGGAGATCGAATTCAAAATTTTAAAACTCATTATTAAATCTTTTAGTATTTTATTCTTTTTGAAAATATCAACTTAGGTTTGCCAAATTATTAAAATAATTAATAAATCAACTTAGGTTTTCCAAATTATTAAAATAATTAATAAACCATAGTTTATAATTTTCCCATTAATTATAAAATTACCATTGAAAATTAATTCAAAAAATAGAATACATTTGTTCTGATCAAATATTAGGTCCAGCTAAAAAATAATTAACCTAATAAAATTATGTCCAGCTTAGGTAAATGGGCCTTAACAATTCGAGCTTGTATGGAGGAGAGTTGGGTTCAGTATGTCGGACCCACTAGTGAGGCTCCCTAACTTCCATACAAAGCCCAAAAAGACAAGAATTTGAACATTTGTTTTATTAATTGTTATTAAATTTATTAGGCAGAATCTAGTAATACAAAACAAATGGACCTTCACAAGTGGAACCATCCATAAGAGAGGAATTTAAACTTTACATGTTCAATTAGGCTCAAATAAAACCTAACATTTTATGAAAGTTTTATGTGAGTTTTCCCACATTTTTCAAACATACAAAATGGGTCATAATTATAATTATATTTAAAGCCCAAATGCAAAAAATAACTAAATAATGATGCTTGATATTTTAATAATTGGACGGGCCTAACATGTTACTCTATAAGCATGTATTATTAAATTATACAAATATACCACAACAATATACTATTTTGTAAAATACCATAATTAATTAACATAGAATTCGCCAGACAAAATTCAATATAATTAATTGAACAAGTTGCAAAATATTAAATTAATTAAAATAGAATTTATCAAACAAAATTCAATTCAAAATAATTAATTTAAACTACGTTGTTAAGGACATAATAATTTTTTTTAACCAATTTTAAAATATTAAAATATATGTTACCCAAAGTTAAAATATCTAAAATATCAAGAATTATCAGATAATCAATTTCAAATATTTTAAACAATAAAAATATTTTGAATAATCAGTTAACCAATATTAATATTTCAATTATAACAATATAAAAAAATATCTTAAAATATCATGATTATCAAATAATAAATTCAAAATATTTAAAAAATCTAAAATAATGAGACAATCAATTTTCAATATTTTAAACTAAACTGCACATAATATCCAATTTGAAAAAATAAAAAATAATTTTTTTTGCAAAAAAGTGTCGTGCGGGGTCCGACACCGACGTCATACAGACGTCTGTATGGATTCGTACGGCTGGGGGTCCCTGAGGTTGCTTCATGCATGCCCAGCATACACACTGCTCAATCAGTCCAAAAAAAATTGAAAAAAAATTGTGCAGTTTTTCAATCCCAAAACAAGCTAAAAACAAACAAATTATTGCTAAATTTACATAAGAAAACATAAAATGCACCAATAACATGTACCATCCAATTAACACTCTAACATATCAATCAATTTCATACATGTTCATTCATGAAAATAAACTAGCAACCTATGGCTTCAATACCGATTGTAGGAAATTGCATAGAACAGGATCTTTATTTATTTTCATGTAATTTACATATTATCAAACAAACATGTAAATGCCTAGAACATGCTCCTATGAAATTGATACAAAATAGAGTAAAGTAAAGAAACTAACAATATGCAGCGAAACTGGAACAACTTTTTCCTTCAATCTTTTTAACCATTGATTCCTTTCTGTCGTAGAGTATTATCAAGAGATTGAACTAGATCAGCAACACAATATTCCTCACCAAGCCTTTGATCAACCTCGAACTAGTGTAGGCTGGTTCTCAACACATTAGAAAGAGATTTAGAAGAGAAGAAGAGAGAGAGTGGATGAGAAAGGATTAGATTGTCTAGGTTTTCACTTACCCAATGAATCAACTGAGACTTCCTTATGAAAAACCTAGATATCATAGTCCTTATATAGGCAACTTAATGGGCTTTATTTAAAATTAAATTTAAATTAATTAAAAATAATAAACTAAAAATAAAAAGCCTTGGGCTTCCACAAATGGACTTGGGTCCAATCTCTTTGATATGAATTTAAATCTCAATTTGGCCTAAATTGAACATCTTTTATTTTTTTTAACTAATTACAATTTGAAACTTGATTTAATATTATTTATTTATATTGACACCAATTTATCAATATTAAATTTACCCAAAGATTATCTTTTATTCTCTAAATCTCATATCTATGTAAATTTTCCAAAATTGACCTAGTCAACTTTAAAAATCTTAATTGATAATTAAATCAATTAATTGAGACATTCTAGATGATTTACTCAATGGTGATGCGGAGACCATGGATCCATGAAATCAAGGTGATTTATCGTGAATTTATTTACGAATAATTTCACTACCTTATTAATTCCTTGTGACTTCACTATAGACTTTGAATTGACCTCCTAAATTCATAGAATGTATTTCAAAACCATAAATACTTTATCCATTGTTATAACCATTACAGTCAGTCTGTAACGACCCAAATTTACTAATAAGGCTGAAGGGCCTTGATTAGTGTGCCAGGAGAGAATAATTGGAATATATGTGATTTAATGATTTAGAGCATGTTATATGACTATTTGAATATTTGAGATGCATGACTATGTATATTAGTATGCATGTAGGCCCTGATTAGGTTAGAAGGGCATAATCGTAATTTTGGCCTGTTGCAGGCATAACTGTATATAAATGTGATAATTGTTGAGACCACATTATTATGTGGATATATCTGTGATCTGTGACTCGAGACGATCCTAGTGAGCAGATTAGTGAAAAAGTCATAGTGGGGATTTATACCCGGCTCGGGGTGAGCCTGAGGGTATAAATGGGAATTTAGAGAATATATCGAGGTTAATTTTGATAATGAGGAATATAATTGGTGATTAATTAGGTATCGGGAAGTGAGCGAAAAATGTTAGAGACACTTGACGAATTAGCGGGAATTGGGTAAAATGACTAAAATGCCCCTAAGTGGATTAAAAGATTTAAATTAAAAGGAAGGGCATTATGGTCATCTGGCTTGCAGGAGATAAGTATTCTGAGGATTTATACTTAGTGGGAATTGTAGAAAAATGTAGAAGGCTAAGGAAGAAAGAAAAGAAGGAAAAGAAAAAAAAGAAAGGGAGGAAAACAGAGCTATTTTTCTAAGGGTTGGTTGGTGATCTCCTTTACCATTTATTAGTATTTCTTGGAGCAAGATTCAGAGGAGAGCTAGGTCAAGCTGAGCCATAAGGTTTCTGAGTTAGGCTTGAAGATTTGGCAAGGGTTTAGCAAGGATAAGCCATTTGGTTGAGGTAAGACTTTGAAGTTTCTTTAGTTCTGGTTTTGATTTCTAACTAAGGTATCTAAGCTCAATTGATGGGGAATTCTAGGGAAGTTGGAGCCAAGCATTGAGGAAGAGCAAGCTAAGGAGGTCTAGAGGCAACTTAAGGTCGAATATCCATCAAAGGTTTAAATTATGAACTCTTAACTTTGAAGTTTTGGCTGTGTTCTGCTGAGTTTTGAAGTTTAGAAGTGACTATGGTGAATTTTGGGATTAGAGGTGCATGTGATTAGATTTTATGTGGGTATGATGCTTGGGAGGAGTTAGACATGTTAGTGAGCTTGATTTTGAGTTTGGTGAAGGTTTGGAGAAGTTTTGGTTAAGTTTGGCTCGGGGAAATCACAGGAAGGGAAAATGTGGTGTTGGCTGTCTGTGACTAGCGCTACAGCGCTAGCCTTTGGGTGCTGTAGCGCTAGGCCATGCTTTCTGGGGGATTTTGGTTCTTCTTGTAGTGCTGTAGCGCCCTCCTTAGAGTGCTGTAGTGCCCTCCTTAGAGTGCTGTAGCGCTACCCTGTTCCCGGAGAGGGGTTTTTGAGTTATTTTCAAGGGTTTTTGCCAGGGGGTTCGCGGTTCGATTCCACCACCCTGTTTGGTGGAATTGGGGCTTCTCGAGGGCTCGGGATTGGTCCCGAGGGTAAGTTTTGGACTTGAGGTTTGGTAATGACTTTGACCTATGGTTGTGATTAGGTGAGCGCTAGGGCTCGAGAGGGATCGTGCTCAAGGAGTTAAGTGATCAAAGCTAGCAAATCTAAAGGTAAGAAAACTGCACCCGGTTATTTGTTTGTGATGGGACTAAGAGCTCCCAATATTTGTATAATTTCAATGATGGAATTATGCCATGGGACATGTGATAGCGACCTAAGGGTACCGTACACAATATTTGTGCACAGGGCGCGGCTTGGCCACTGGTAGCCGAGGACAGCTTAATATTCACTGAGCTCGGTTTAAGCGGGCCGGAGTTAGTGGGATAACGGAGGGTGCGGCCTGAGGGCGCTAACCCTAGTTATCATTTATAAATTGATATATGATATGAGTTGATATGTTTAGAATGTTAAATACTTGATTATTCTGAATGTTTATATGGTTGAGAATGTGATATGCAATATGAGATATTGAATTGTCTGTTGATTGCTTATGCTATGTTATTGTGTTTTCTTGCTGGGCCTTGGCTCACGGGTGCTACGTGGTGCAGGTAAAGGCAATGGCAAGTTGGACCAATCCTGAGATGGAGAGCTGTGGGATTGAATGTACATAGCCAGTTGTTCGGTCGCCATGGCTGAGGAGTGGATCAGGACAGAGATTGCCTAATTGTCTGTTTTGCCTTAATATGGCTAATATTGTATTTAATTCCTGAATCTTTTGTAAATGATTTAATCTTAATATTTTTGGATCCCGTGTAAATAGGAAATGTTTCTTTATAAGAAATGCGACTTTTAAGACCAAAACCTTTTAACCTTAGTTCCATTGTAGTCTCATTAACACGATTTTAACTAAATGACTTGATTAGCAAGTCTAGCACCTTTATAAACACACAGTGTAACGGTCTTGGCTATCCAGGGCGTTACACAGTCAATCATCTATCGATGATTTACTAACGAGAAGGGTGTAAATTAATTTTTTACCCCTCATCAGTATTTTATCCTTAACTCCCACTAAGTTTCTTATAAATGAAATTTCTGTGAAATTAATTCCAGAAATGAGATCTCAATCATTTAACCTTTTGAACAAAGCAATTAAGAAAATCATCTTCTCAATTATCAGGCAGAAGTTATAGATTTCATATCTATGTATAATAATCCAACTCAATTACACTATTAAATCTCCAAGATGTAAGTATGGGCTAGACCGTAGGGTAAGCTGGTAACGAACAAGTATAAAGATTTAAATAATATAATTAGCAGAATATTATCACTCCGAATTAAGATCGACTTAACCTATGGTCAACATTGTGACATTGATTAGATTTGATAACAATGATACTTATTTATCAATCAATAATCAATATCTATCCTAGTCCAATGTAACAAGATACATCTGGTCTTATCTACTATGTCAATGCCTTGGACAAGACATCACACCCCGGATGTGTACATAGATCATATCGTAGATTGCCTAATCAATGAAAATCCAATGCATTGATATAATTTCAGGACATGTTCTTTTGAACATATAATTACAATTATAATCCATTGTGACCTAGTCATTATAATTATAACTATGCATACGTTCGGGATTTTATAAATGTTTGTATTATTTAAATAGTCATGTAATAAAACAAGCAAGCAACATGGTTGTCAAATTATATGATTTCACTACTTTTATTGACAATATAAAATGGCATTACATGTCCAACATGGTTTTATTCGGGCATAAAACCCAACACTAGATTGCTATTAATGCCTTGCCCTCCTCCTGCACTCCACCGTGGGCAATCCTTCTTCAGATGACCTGCCTAACCGCATTTGTAACATTTCTTGGTGCCTGCCTGACATTCCCCCAAATGTCGATGTAAGCATTTTAGGCAGCTGCGGTGCTCAACTTTATTGTTCTGGTGGTTTCTGCGGTTACGATCATTGTTATGACGGTTACGGTTGTTGTGGTTGTTATAGTTGTTATGATTGTTGCCATTCTTGGCCGGGGGTCTAGGTCTCTTGTCAATACCACTGCTCTATCCTTCATGAGCCTTCCACATGTTGCCCTCATGCAAGCCCTTGTTTCTGTTGGACTCTCTTCTTGCAACGCTGTCCTTCCATATGTGGTCATCTAAGTATTCCGCATAAAGAGCCTTATCAAAAACCTCAGCGTAACTAACCACCTCAACATTGGACATCTTGACATCTCTATCAATCATGGGCTTAAGTCCTCTCATAAACCTTTGGACTTGCATGGCCTTAGTTAGTACTATTTTAGATGCAAACCTCGCCAACCAGTCAAACTTCTAAGCATAATCGGTAACATAAAAGTTCCCTTGAACCAAAGTCACAAAGTCATTCACCCTTGTTGCTAATACAACTGCACTATAATTCTTTTTGCCAAATGCTTGAACAAAATCTTCCCAGGTCACGGTGTTTAAGTCATGAGTCTACTTCACCATGTCCCACAATATTCTTGCTTCTATCTTGAGTAGGTGACCTGCACACAAAACCATTTGATGGTCGTTGAGCTCCATATGGTCAAAGATTGCTTCTGCTGAGTTCAACTGATCTTATACCACCATAGGGTCGACTTTCCCTTCAAAACTAGGTGGGGCTTGCTTCCTAAAGCGTTCATACACTGGCTTAAAACCATAAGCCATTAGAAATGGTGCAGGTTGTGGTACGGGAGGCTCAACTCCTCATCCCTTTGCCTTAACTGTTCCCTCAATCTTACTACCTCTGCAGCCAAATCCATAGCTGGTGCAGCTGGGGCTGCTAGTTGGGCTGGTGGCATTCTCAGGTCAGGGATTTTTGCAACATACAGGTTTTGTAAAGGCACATCTTCCTCCCCCTCTTCCCCTTCCACGTATTGTTCCTTTTCCTCTTGTCAACATTATGAAATTATAAGTCACCAAAAGAAAATCATAAGAGGAGATAAATCGCTTCGTGTTTCGATTACTAAAAAATCTAATCATGAAAGTTGTCATACATACTCACATCCGTACAACATATAGAGTTTTCAAAAGAGAGAAAAGATAAAACAATAATATCAAAGGTTTTCTCAAAAGTACCCCATAAATCAACATCCAACAAAATATCTAAATAAAACCATAAAAATAATTCATAGGTTTTAAGGATCTTGAAGGAAATCCCATTTTATTTAAATAAGATTTATTGATGGAAATTTGAGACGGATTCTAGTCCTCAATTGTGGAGTTGTCCCCTGAATTGTAATCAGAGATGTTTTCCAAGATGTGGAAGTAGTCAGGGGCGCTATCCATCTCCCTCATCGTGAGGCTCACTTTTGGTATGGCGTGAATTTCTTCCTAACGTACCATTTCTCCTTCCAGGTCGTGTACCATCTAGAAACGTTCCTCCATCTTTTTGTCATCATTCTTTAATAGGACCGCCTCTAAACGATTGATTTCATAATCGTCCATGAAGTTGTAAATGGTTACTCGATAGTGTTGAAGTCCAAGTCCTCCTACACGACGTCGTGTCATGCTATGGTCAACTGAAGGAGAGCCTCGAGGTATATTGATAGTTATTCCCTCAGCACTAAGTATTGCTCAGCAGGCCACAACAACACTCCTCTCTTATTAATCATCCCTCGAATATGCTCACAAACTGCTGCTATTGTTTTTAGTACGCCGATCCTCAAATCTTCATTATCCTTGTCGAGTTGCACTTTAGGTATAACACATATCTCTTTAAGTAACTATTTCTTAGTGGTGCTAATGGTTGGAGGCATATTTTCTATACTGCAACTACAAAACTAAATATTTAAAACAAGGAAAGCAAATAAAAATCAAAGCAAGTACTTAGGGTCCTTGGAAACATGAATGGCCTGTCTCTGATACCATTTGTAAAACACACCCTAATCTATTACTTTATAAAAATGTCGCTCATCTCGCATGTATTAGAAAATTTTCATTTTAAGGAAAAGTTTAGTGGGGCCTTGATAAAACATGAAATTTGGGCCCATTAGTTTGAAATACAAATATTATGTCTTTATGCTATATTTGGAAATAAAATAAACAAAATAAGAGCCACTGACGAAATTTGAATACATAATCCATAACATAAGTTTCTTAATTATCCTTGGCGCTTGTTTTGATTGTTATTCGTTCATAGGACGCCCCGCGTCACACATGCCTAGACGTCGAAACCTCCCACATCTCTGTGTGTGCCAAGAATAATCATATTCCCTACCTGAAAGGGGGGAAAGGGGTGAGCTAAAAGCCTAATAAGGAAGTACAAACAATACAACACTGTTCAAGAAAGCACGAGGAAAACATACTTGTATCGTAAACTCATGGCGAAACATATCATATTCATACTCATAAATCATAGTCATAATCGTAGTCATAATAATACATCATGTGATCATGGCACCCCTATTGTCCATGTCACGTCATGAGTCAACTAGCAAAAGCATAATCCGGTAAGTCCTCCTCTATAAGGTAAACAGGATCTAATGTCCTCGAATAACCTCGGCATGTCCGCACTATGAGTTACGCCATATCCTTAGTGACTCATTTGTTGTGTCACGTTTAGTACGCTAACAATCTACTGCTTTAACATACAACATACAAGCAAGCATAACAACAATTCATTACATAATGTAATAACTCGTACTTTTCATAACACCTGGCTTATCATAACATATGCTTCCGATAATACTTTAACTTTTCCAACATAACAAGTCATACCTTATATAACATAATTAATAGAAAATTCTTACTAACTTCCTTACCTCAGGTCCAAGATAAAGTAAAGTGCGGGTACGTCACAACGAGCCTATCATCGTAATCAAATGTTTGTTTTTTAAAAGCACGTAAGAATACACATGCCCAATGTAACGCTCTACTACCTTAGATTCGTTACCATATGATTTACAAATGTGCCATTAGCTCACTAATCGAGGTTTTAGATTAAAAAATGTGATTAAATTAAAATAAAAACTCAATGACAATATTGAATATAAAAGATTTGGAGATTCATTAAAATCATAAAAAGTTATACATTTTGGATCCAAAAATACTTTTTCGAACATGTATTACAACTCAAAAATGTAGATACAGTCGACCTAAGCGACAAAGCTAATCATACAACATATTTCCCAAAATATCCCTAGCCGTGGCAGCCAAGTAGGTCCAACATGTACACACCGTTCCACGCTCTCCAACTCATGGGTGATCGACCTTTCCCTAGCACTTACCTGCACCATAGAGCACTCGTGAGCTGAAGCCCAGCAAGAAAACTCAATGCATAACAAAATATCAATCCAACAATATACAGAAAAATAGTCAACAGACTAAAAACATAGCGGCCTACGCCGACCCAGGTGCTTTACAAGGCCCTAGGTTTGCCATCTTCACCGAGCAGGTGGATACAATAACCTTGGAGGGTCACACCCTAGCGACCTACACTCAGCATGCTTAACGCCGATCCCAGCCCTTGCTGTACCTGGCCTTCACTGTTCCTGGCCTTAGCCATTCTCGGCCTTCGCCGTTTGTTCATAAGAATTCACAGATATTCACACATATAATAAATACAAATGATAGGGCCATGCCCTAAAACAAAAATAATGGAGCCACGCTCTGCTCTATGAGCGCAAATAGTTTTCTTACCTATGTCCCAAGCTGATAGATTAAAGCAATCCCAAGCACGATCCCATAACCCGAGTCGTGACGTAAAACCTAGTCACAATGAATCAAAAATAAAAATCCATCAAGCCCTAAACCAAATAAGAACTTTAGAATATTATTCTAGCCTCTGGGACCTCGAATCCTAATAAACCGAGTAGTAGGATCCTTTCCGAGCCCTAACATTTGGGTTCCCGAGCTTAAAACCCTCAAATGGCCAACATTTCTTATTTAAGCCGCTGCCCAGCCCTTAAGGGTTGCGATGCGCTCAAATCAGAGAGCCTTGGGCTGTCATCAAAGAAACATGGGCCACAATACGCCTCAGCCTGCGCCGCGCCGCCTGGACAAAATTTGAGGCTCCCCAAAGCCTCTAAGTTCAAGCGGGTCGCGGCACCTGAAGAATAGGGCTACGGTGCAAGCCCTAAAACACAGAAATCCCGTGCATTATTCTGTGTTTTTCCCCAATTTAACTTACAAATTCTCAGCCAAACCAATCCCTATACTCGGAATTCAACCTACAGTTCATATCTTGGCAGTATAACTATCCTAATTACCCCAAAACATACTCCACCAACTCATCAAAACTCAAAGATCACATCCCATAGTTTAACCCCATAAAACCTCAAAGCCACAATTTCAAACTTCGTAAAATCTTTAGAAATTCGTACCTCAGCTGGCTATTCGACCTGAGCTTGCTCTGACCTCCACAAGCTTTAGATTTCCCCATGCTTCAGCCTCAAATTTAGAGCCTCACCACCAGAATTTTCCAAAATTGCTTAAGTCTCCAAGAGAAGGAGAGAGAGCCAAGAGAGTAAGAGAGAGATAGAGAGAGAGAGAGAGAGAGAGAGAGAGAGAGAGAGAGAGAGAGAAACCTGAGAAGACTCTAAAAGTTTCTCCTTAGTTCTAGTGTGTTATTGGCTTAAGTCTATCCTAGTTGCCTAATGACCAAAATGCCCCTAAGTCTATCCTCAATCATTAAATGCCACCAAGGAAAATCCTGTCACTTGCCACATCCCGTTAATTCCTCGAGTGTTTCTATAATTCCCCGTTTAATCCCGGACATACTTAACAATCGTTAAATCTATACCTGTTACCCGGTAATGCCAAACACGCACTACGTTCCCGTAATGAGACTATTTCGCTATTCCACTCCCTAGGACCATCTCAGATCACATATCACAAATATATCACCACAATCAGTGGTATCAAGCACAACATGCATATAGTTCACATTTATGCCCTCAACGAGCCAAAATTACGATTATGCCCCTATTAACTAAAATGGGCCCACATGCATATTTAATTCACCTAAACATGCATTTCTAATCACATAACATTTAATCCACATAATAACATAATTAAATCAATTATTACCCTCCTGGCACTCTAATCAAGGCACTAAGCCTTATTAGAAAATTTGGGGCATTACAACTATCCCCTCCTTACAAAAATTTTGTCCTTGAAATTTCTCTGAATAGATAAGGATACCGATCTAGCATATCAGTCTCAAGCTCCCAAGTTGCCTCTTCCACTTTGTTGTTCCTCCACAGTACTTTCACTAAGGCAATGGTCTTGCTTCGCAAGACTTTATCATTTCGATCTAGAATTTGAACCGACTTTTCCTCATAAGACAAATCTTGATCCAGCTCCAAGTTTTAATAACTCAGCACATGCGTAGAGTCTGATACGTACTTATGGAGCATGGAAAAATGAAATACATTGTGAACCCTTGATAAGGCTAGAGGCATAGCCAATCTGTAAGTTACCTCCCCAACCCATTCTAGTATCTCAAAGAGGCCAACAAACCTCAGGCTTAACTTGCCTCTCACTCCAAATCGCTTCACCCCTCTCAAGGGAGAAACTTTGAGAAAAAAATGATCACTGAGCTCTAATCTTCTGTCGACTGAGTAACTCTTCTGTCGACTTTGGGAGGTGAGCATTCGAGCAATAATCTTCTCAATCGCCTCATTAGTTCTCCGAATGGCCTCAGGACCTAAATACTTTCTCTCACCCGTCTCATCCCAATGGATGGGCGATCTGCACTTTCTCCCATATAAAATTTCATACGAAGCCACTCTGATAGTTTCCTGACAGTTGTTATTATATGAAAATTCAATTAAAGGGAGATACTTACTCCCAGATCCCCAAAAATCCAGCACATAGGTCCGCAACATATCCTCCAATATCTGAATTGTCCTTTCAGACTGTCCATCCATTTAAGGATGATAGGAAGTACTAAACCGCAACTGTGTGCCCATAGCCTTCTACAGGCTCTCCCAAAACTTGGAGGTGGAGGTGAAGGTGGGGTCCCTGTCAGATACTATCGACCTCAGAGCCCCATGTAGTCGCACAATTTCCTTCACATACAATTCAGGATATTGCTCCATTGTATAAGTTGTCTTAACAAGAAAAAAGTGGGCTAATTTTGTGTACCTATCCACAATCACCCACACAGAATCATATTGCGCTATCGTCTTAGGTAATTCAACCATGAAGTCCATGCTGATATCCTCCCATTTCCACTATGGAATCCCTAAAGGTTGTAGCAACCTTGCTGGCCTTTGATGTTCAGCCTTCACCTGCTGATAGGTTAAACACTTGGCCACATAATATACTACGTCCCTCTTCATCCTTGGCCACCAATACAAGGTTCTCAAGTCTTTGTACATCTTTGTCGTACCCAGATGTAAGGAATATGGAGTGGTATGAGACTCATCTAAAATCTCTTGGCAAATACCGGAATCCAGTGGAACAGAAATCCGACCCTTAAACCACAATAAACCAACCTCTAAAATAGAAAAGTTCTTACCCACTACGACTAAGACATCTTCTGTGTGCTTCTTTAACCATGGATCCTCCTTCTGCGCTTCCTCGATCTTCCCAAGGAGCGTGGACTGAAGCGTAATATTGTCTAGTAGACCAACTACCAATTCAATTCTTGCTCTAGTCATCCCTTCATCTAACTGTTAGGGTTTTATGCCCTAATTAAAACCTAATTTCTTTGTAATCTCATTTTATTATCAATAAAAGAATAGAAATCAATTTTTGACTTGGTCAATCACTTTGCTCACATGTTTTATTTTCATGATTATTTGCTTAGTATAAACTTCTATTAAATCCCGAGCATATAGCTAATCTTATTTATAGTGACGTAATCACACTGGAATATAAATAGGATTATATGTTCAAAATAAGTTAGTCCTAAGATTAGTCAGTGCACAAGATTTACACTGAATTTCCAATCTACGATATGATCTACTTACACATCGCAATGTTATGTTCTTTCCAGAACATTAGCAAAGTAGAAATGATCGGATGTATTTGTTACATCGGACTGGACCGATAATGACAGTAGAAAGGAAAAGTAAATATATCGTTATTATACATTCTAGTCATACCATATAGTTGACCATAGGTCAATTCAATCTTAATTCTAAGTGGTTAGTATTCTAACTGATTGTATTATTTTAGTTCTTTGACTTGTTCATTACCAGCATATCCTATGGACTCGCCCATACATATGTAATGACCCAACTACTCTAGACCTTGGACCATTAACGAAAACTATACATAGACACTAATCTTTAACAAAACTTACAAGTGAAAAGATCATAATTTTATTAAAACTTGTAAAAACAATTGTTAGATTTACATAAAATCTCAAGTAGGATATGGGAACCCATTGTTTTAAAAACAAAACATGACATAATGATAATTTAAAAAGAGATTACATAATAAAATGCGGAAAAATACATATAAAAACCATAAGAACAAAAACTACATCCTCGAATCGAAACTCTCGGCTCTTTGAATCCATTCCGCCTCAATACACATTCCCCAAGCTGCCAAGAACCTTACCCGCCACTAACACTATTTTCCTGCACATATAAACAAAAAGGAGTGAGCCTAATGCCCAGCAAGGAAAATCTAACATATAGCCATATACATAAAAATTCATAATGCAACATAAAACATACTATAACACTTATGTCACATACATAGTATAATGGCCATTATTACTTGGGGTCCCATAAACTAAACAAGTCATATGCCCATTAGATTAGTGGGGTCTTGCTAGCTAAGCAAGTCATATGCCCATAATCTATTTGGGGCTTGTTAGTCATATAGGTCATATGCCCAAGTCTACAATCATACTTAACATAACATATTACATAACATAAAATCATAAGATAACATATAAAAGCATATAACACATAAATCCTATCCTATTTTCCTTACCAAAATAACTGGGATATGGGAACTGATTTGGGACCTTGGAGCACTCCTAAAAACCATTTATAATATGGTGAGTATATTGAAGAAAAGGGATGAAAGTGAAAAAAGGACTATGCTATCAAAATATACTTACCAAAAACCTTGTGCTTAAGAACTTGGATTTTCTAACCAAGAATAAGAATAAGGTTAGAATGAGTAGAAGACTATGAGAATTTTTAAAGAACATAATACAGAAATGGACTAGAGTTTGGAAATACCTTGAAGACTTATATGACCAATCTAAACCTTGAACCGAAATGTGAATAAACCTTACTTCCCCAAGTGTTTGATAAGCTTATAATGATCAAGCTTATAATTCCCAACCCAAGTGTTTACACTCTCACACTCACCTAGCAACTTGCAGCCTCTGAACTTAGAGTAATAGATGAATAAATGGCTGGGTACTAGGTCCTATTTATAGAGTTTAGGAATGAAAAGATCTTCATTTAACTTGAATAAAAATAATGGCTTTTTAAGTGAAAATAATTTGAATTATCGTTCAGCAGAGGCTGAAGACTCGTTCAAAAAGATGCTGAACTCATTAAGAGGTTGAAGGTTTGAATGGAGAACGTTTTTGAAACCTTTCAAAATGTGCTGAGAGGGGCGATATATCGCCCCCTGTAGGTGATATATCGCCTGGGCCAGTATGCCTGAGGCAATCGTACAACGTTTCGTGTTTTTCGTATCTTCGTGCTGCGATATATCGCCCCCTATAGCTGCGATATATCGGCATACGGTGATTATTTAAACACGAAATTACACATTTTTAGCTTAATTTAAATTGAGTAAACAACCTTGATTAAGCCCTCTAACATTTTCAAAGCTGCTGACTGGCCTTAGAGTATTCAAATTTTAACCTTAATAAATTTAATCCTCAAAATACTTAATCATTAATAAACCCATACATAACATGTGCTATTATCTAATTGGTTCTTATCTAAACCTTATAGTATAATAAATATTATCCTCAATATCAGTCATATTAATCAAACCTTAGGTTAAAATTAATATTCCTAAACTATAGGTTAAACTTAGAAAATCTACAAGTACTACTATGAGTGTCCAAATAAATCCCGGTCTGAACCAAAAATCCACAGTCATAAAGATAATACTATTATTACTATCATACTACTATCTAACTTAGCTAAGAAAAGTTCTTGGACTCTACAACATACATCTTGGGAACTCAGTAGTATAATTGAGTGGGAGTGTTAATCATAGATATGAACATCTATAGCTTCTGATGAAGAAGTGAAATGATGGTTTCCTTTTAGTTTGGTTCAAGCTGCTAAATGATAGACATCTCATTTTAGTTAGTTTACTGAAATATTATTTACATGGAACTAAGTGTTTTAAGGATAAACTACAATGACGGGTAAAACGAAATTTATCCCAACTCATTGTAGACTGTCTATAGAGGATTGAGTGACAAATTATGGTTGTAACAATGGATACTTAATGATGTATCTAGATTTATTATAGAGGGTTCTATGAATTCAAGAGTGAAATTCAGCGTCTTTAGTGGAGTCATGAGGAATTAATAAGTTAGTAAATTTCTTTGTTAAATTTATGATATCTTATTGGAGCTTGATTTCACATGCCTATTGTCCCCACTGTACCTTGGATAAAATCATCTAGATAGTCTCAATTAATTTATTTAATTATCAATTAGAATTGTCAATTTTGGATAGTTTCACAGAGTTATGTAATTTAGAGAAGAAAAGAGAAATTACGACATATTTATTAATTATGATAAATTTGTATCTAAATTAATAAATAAGTTTAAATCAAGGTTAAAATTATAAATAATTAATTTGATAAAGGATTTAAATAATTATTTAATTAATTAAATCAATAGAAAATAATACAGACCTTGATTTTAAGTCCAACGGGCTTATAATTAAATGGGAAATTTTATGGGCCTAAAGCCCATGATAATTTCAACCTAGGGCTGATTATGGGATATTATTTTATTGATTTTTTAATTAAATAAGTGACCTAATTGAGTCTATAAAATGAATGCTAAGTGAGAGTTGAAAATAAATTACAGAAAGACTATCTGATAGAAAATCTAAGCATCTAGTCTTGATGCTCTAGGTTTTAGATTCTCTCTACAACAAAAGTCTTTTTCCAAGCCTCAATATTTTTTTCTCTTCTTCTCTCTGTACCTATCTCATGTTTTGAGAATTTCCTACTCTAGTCTAGGTGATTCTAAGGATACTTTGGAAGGATGTGAAGAAAATCGAAGAACGATTCAGTTACTTGGTGATACCCTGCGACAGAAAGGATACGAGGGTTAGAGAAATTGAAGGAAGGACTCAATCATTCTGTTGCACAATAATGTAAGTGTTCTTATCGTTATATCTGTATTAATTCAATTTTAGAAACATGTTCTAGGTTTTCTTATATTAATTTGTTTAATATAAGATTTACATTAAAATAAACAACATCCTGTATAAGTTTTCCCAACAACTGGCCTTAGAGCCTTTGGTAATCTTTATTTTTATGCATGAACATGGTAAAAATTGAATTATTTGACGTGTTAAATAATTGTATGGATTTCATGTTTTTTTATGAAGCATATTGATTCTTATGTGATTATTAGCAAATTTGGGTTATTTTGTTGTGTTTTCTATGCATTTAATTTTTATACATGCTTTATTAAATATAGAACATGGTAAAAGTTATTTAGCAAAACCTTTTTGAATTGAAAAATTACACAAAATTTTATTAAATTTTTTTCTGGCTCAGGACGCGACCTAAGATTAATTTTTCTTAAAATTTTGGGCTCAGGCCGGGGCAATTTTTTCGCAGGCCGCAGCCTAGGAAGATTTTTTCTTAAATTTTCAGGCTCTGGCCACGGCCATTTTTTTACAGGTCGCGGCCTGCGATGAAGTTTTTTTCTTAAAACTCGAATTTTGGATGTATTTTTTTATGGGTTAATAGAAAAATATCAGATCTTTTCTATTGTTTATTTTTTTTAAATATGATAGTTTTGTTGTTTTATCTTTTATAAAATAGATATTTTCTACAAAGATTCAAATTCAAATTTAAAAATAACTTAACTAATTAATTTTAAATATTTTAATATATTAAAATATTAGGATTAAGTTATTAGATATTAAAGATATTTTTAAATACTTGATATTTTCTTTTTGAAATATGATATTTTAAGATATTAATATATGATTATTTTATGGATTTTAATATTTAAACTATTTTAAATTTGAAAATTTGTTGACTAGATATTTTTATAGATATTTGAATTTGTTTAAATCAATATTTTTCAAATTAACCTAAACTAAGCTGATTGTTGATAAATTAAATTTAAATTAACTTTGGTTAATTGTTGATAAATTTCATTTAAACTAACTTATTTATTTTTTGCAAAATTTAATTAATTCGAATTTTGGATAAATGATAGAAAATTAATTGTGGTATTTTTGCAAATGAAATAAATTGTGGTATTTTTACATAAATTCATAGACTTGCTCATACAGTAACATGATTAGGTCCATCCAATTAGAACATGTCTGTTTGCACTATATGTTGTATTTTTGCAATTGGGCTTAGATGCATATAGTGGCCCATATGTTTGCTTAATATATGGATTTTGCCAAATAAAATATTCATAAAATGATAGGTTTTATTTGGGCCCATTAGAAAATGTAAAGTTTAAATTCCTATCTTGTGGGTGATTCCACTTGTGAAGGCCCATTTGCTTTGCATGGCTTAAGTGAGAATAATCAATTAATAACAATTAATAAAATGAAGGTTTAAATTCTTGTCTTTTGCACCTTGTGTGGAAGTTAGGGGGCCTTAGTATTGGGAATGACATACTGGACCCAGCCCTCCTCCATGCAAGTCCAATTGTTAAGGACCATTTTCTTGAGTTGGACTTAATTGTATAGGTTCATTATATTAGTTGAACCTAAATATTGATTAGCAACAAATTAATTATAATTTAATTGAATTTGTTTCAATGTGATACTTTAGAATTAATAGAAAATTATAGGACTTTGGTTTTTAAAATTTTATTTCTACAATTTTTTGGAGAACCATAGTCATTAATTTTCAAAAAATTAATAATAAAAATACTACTTCAATAATGAGTTTATTTTAAGTTTATATTCAATCTCCACTGTTTGTTTAACAAGGTCAATAGCTTAATGGGGCCTCGAGACGCTTTGATTCGTCCCCCTACGGAAGGTGTTCATTAGTTATTTTGACAAGGTTAAATTTCGAAAGATAGATAATTATATGTCAAATTATACTAAATCTATTGATTATCGAAACCGTGGATCTAGCTCATAAAATAAGATATTTTGTTTTCTTATTTTGATCGAATAGTAGGTTGTTAATGATGGTGTCAATTATTAGTTTACAACTTTATTTAACTAGTGGTATTTTTTTCTATTGCCAACCAGAACAAAGATATCATAGATTAGTTAAAAACCTAAAGAAATAGAGATATGAATATTTTTGGTATTTTTTTATCATATCTTACATATTTTTGGTATATGTTGTGCTATTTCTTGAAATTAGAGTGAATAGAAGTTTTATTGAGCAAAAGTGATTGATTTCTATTTTATTGATAACCAGTAGTTTTAAGTATGGTTGTGTCTACTCCCATCCTTTATTAACTCTCTATGGAGAAACTGTAGAGTCCCAGAATGTTTACATAGCTAGCTAGATAGTTAGTAGTAGTTTGTAGTATTTTAGATTTCGTGGATTTTGGTTCAAACCGGGACTTAGTAAGACCTCGTAGCAATAGTTATGGATTTTATAAGTTTAACCTATAGTTAGAAACATTAATTATAACATAAGGTTTGTTAATATTTTTGGTCATAGAAATATTTTAATTATAACCTAAGGTTTAGATAGAACCATTAAAAGCATAACATTTGTCATTATCATGTTTATTTAAGGATTTAATTATAGTTTAAATAAAAGAAAGTTCTAGAAACTCTAGAATCTTCTAGAACCATTAAGAGCATGACATTTGTCACAATCTTATTTATTTGAGGATTTAAGCATTTTAAATGGATAATGCAAAAATAGAAGTTTCTAGAAGCTCTAGACCTTTCCAGACCTTGCTGGAATCACGTATTACCCAGTCAAACCTGATTAATCAACTCTAATTATCCTAAATTTGTGCCAAAACACGTTTAAATTATCTATGGATGCCGACATAGTGCAACCTTAGAGGCGATATATCGCAGCACAGGAGATACGGAAAACACGTTGACTTCGCACGAACGAAATCACGAGCACTCGGGATATAGGGTCAGGCGATATATCGCCTAGGGTGGGTGATATATCAGCCCTAGGAGTGGTTTTTAGAACTCTGAGAAATGCGAGCTTGATTCATCCCTTAACCTCTTGACTTGCCTATGAACGTTATTTAAGCATCTGTTGACCGAATATTCAATTATTTTTCATTTAATATTAATTATTATAATCAAACCGAAAAGGAGATATTTTCATTCCTTGAACTCTATAAATAGGACCTAGTACCCAGTCATTTCTCTCATTCTTCAAGCTGTGTTCAGAGCCTTCAAGCTGCTAGGATTTCCATAGAGTGATACACTTGGGTTTTGGGGATAAAATTTTTATCATCTTAAGCTTTATAAACACTTGGGTAGTGAGATAAAGTGTGTTTTTGATATTGAAGTGTAGATCGGTTCTAGTTCATCCAAGGTAATATTATTCATAAGTTCTATTCTTTATGATTCCTTAGTTTTCCTTAAGTTTCTTTCAAATCTAAACTTCTGTTTATGGTTTTGTGGTTAGGTGTTTAAGTTCTTTAATCTAAGGTTCTTCTCAGTAAGTTTCCTCTTTGATGGTTTAGTTTCCTTTTCATCTCTTTTCTTTAGAAACTCACCATTCTTACTTTTGGTTTTAGGAGTGTTCTAATCCCGCTCTTGTTCTCAAATATCCCGATTTTGGTAAGGAAAATAGGATAGATTTTATATGTTTATATGATATGTTATGCTTATGTTATGTTATGTTATCTTATGTTATGTTATCTTATGTTATGTTATGTTAGCATGTTTATAGCCCTTGGGCACATGACTTGTCTAGCTAGCAAGCCCCAATAATTTATGGGCATATGACTTGCTTGGCTAGCAAGCCCCACAAATCTATGGGCATATGACTTGCTTAGTTTACAAGGCCCAAGAGGTATGATGGCCATTATAGTCTTATATGATATATGTTTTATAGTATATGATTATGATATAGTCTTATGTATATGATTTATGTTATATGTTGTTAGTAGATTTTCCTTACTGGGCATTAGGCTCACTCCTATATTTTTTTTTAGTGTGATCCAGGAAACTAGATACGGAGACGGAAGGATTCTTGGTGACTTGACTTGTGTATTGAGGATGAATGGAATGAATGGGCTGCGAGTCGATCGAGGATGACGTTTATTTTAGTTTTTTAATTATGTTTTCTTTTGTAATTTTGCATTTAGTTTTGAACAAATGATTTAAAGTTATGTTTTATGCTTTATTAAACAATGGGTACCCATACCACATTTTATTTTGTAATTTGCACAAAAATTATTTTGGAGTTTTAATAAAGTTATGATTATTTTCTTATGTATGTTTTCTTCAAAATAGTAACTATGTCTATTAGTTTTAATGGTCCAAGGTCTTAGAAATAGTTGGGTAATTACAGTTGGTATCAGAGAAACGTTCCATTTGCATGAAGTTCTCCTTGATACACACGCTCAAGCTCCGAATCTAACCGCCAATGTAAGTGTTTATGTTTTAGTTATTATGTTTATGTTATTAGCTAACGTTTTAGCCTTATGTTTTCAGTTAAGAATGGATGGAGCCTTAACCTATGATGATATCCGAGCCATTAAGGCCTTGAAAAGAATTAGAGAACCAAGAAATACAGTAGGAGTGCTAGAAAGAATCACTCGGAGATTACTTTTATTCCACAATGAGATAGGTCACCTCCAAACAACTAAACAAATCATGATGAGAGTAACAGAGCAATATGTTTTAGTGATTAGACTTTTTAAAGATTTTCCTATTGTAATTGTAACTTTAGAAGAAATATGGGAGACAATTGATGATGAAGATGAATTACCAGTAGCTATGAGATATTATTTTCTCATACTTAGGTTTACCTCTAAGATGGAATTCCAATTCACAAAAGAAAAAAAAATTAGAATCTTTACGAATCTTCCTAGAGGAAATTTTGAGGCTCACGAAAATGATGATTATGAGGAGATAGATGATGATATGTTAGATAAAGGATCAGATGTTTATCAGATGTAGAAGATCCTGATTTTTAGAATAGATTAATTTATTTATTTATTATATTTGCTTTTATGATTGTATTTAGTGAAAACATTTTTCCAAATAAATATTATTGTTATTTCGATGACATGTATGAGTTTGATTTTTTTTTATAATCATAATAAATAATAAATTTAATAAATAATGACCAAGTTCGGTAAGAGTGGATACAAATCAATGGACCAAGTTCTATATTGAGAGTTAGGGGCCATAGTAGTGGGAACGATTTTACTGATCCTAGCCCTCCCTCAATATGGTTAACTTTGGAACAACGATGAGTGTCGAGCCTGAGAATTAAGTCATATAGGATGATTAGAAACACACTTAGAAAATAATAAAGATGGCTTATTTTTCTAAGTATAGAAACACACCCTAATTATAAAGAAGGCTTACATAATTTTTCATAAGAAGTCTTAATTAATAGATCCAAGTTATGTTTGCTTAGATAAAGTTTTTTCCTTAGAGCCTATTAGGGTAAGTTCTAACATGCTTTTCTCGACTGTTAGAACTCTGCTAAGATGTCGCTCAGAAGTTCTGCTTGCACCAATGCTAATGCCTCCAATGCCGCTCCTGAGAGCAATGAAGTCCCTCCAGTTCGTAGAAGGAGAGTACGTGCTACTGCCAACTGAAATGCACCATCACCGCCGCCGGTTGAGAACACCACAGAAATTGCCAGGCTACGATAGCATGTTGAGGAATTATTGCAGCAACAGCAAATACAGACTCAGCCTCCACCTCAGCCGCAACCGCATCAAATGGCTCCAGCACCCCATCAAGTAGGTCCTTATGGGGAATGGCCAATGGCAAAATATCCGCCATACCCAGCTCAGCACATGGATCCAATCAACGAGTGGTTTCATAAGCAACACGCTCCAAAATTTGAAGGGACAACAGACCCCTTTGAGGCAGAAGAATGGCTCAGAAATGTAGAGCGGATCCTAGCGCAGATGAATCTCAGCAACACAGACCGCATATCCTGCGTTTCGTCTCTTCTCAAGAAGGATGCTAGAATATGGTGAGACTTAGTTCAACAGACTTACGATGTCGCCACCATGAATTGGACCAGATTTACGGAGCTCTTCCACAAAAAGTACTACAACTCAGCTGTCATCGCTACAAAAGTTGAGGTGTTCGCTGGTCTGAAGCAAGGGAACTGATCAGTAGCAGAGTATGCTCGGCAGTTCGACCGACTAGCCAAATTTGCACCAGAGATGGTTCCAACTGACTTTCTGAGGGTTACCAAGTTTGTTAGAGGACTTAGACCAAAGATTGAGTTAGGGGTTTAGCTAGCAAACCTGGGAAATTCTACTTATGCCAATCTTCTAGAAACGGCTATAGAAGTAAAAAGAATTTAGGCGAATGTTAGTAAAGAGGAGGCCAGTAAGCCTGAGCCTAAACAAAAAAGTCAACCTCAAACTTGTCGAAACAACAACCATCAGTCCAGCAACAACAATGGTCAGAAGAGACGGCATCCTGACAATAAGCAGTCTGATAATGATTAAAGGGCACAGACGAACAATGGAAGTAATAGGCTGAGTCATGTAGAATACCCGCAGTGTGCTAAGTGCCAAAAGAAACATCCTAGTGAATGTCGTGCAAATACCAAGGGATGCTACAATTATGGTCAGGAAGGACACCGAAAGAGAGAATGTCCCCAGCCTAAGACAGAGGAGAAAAGGGACAACAAGATGGTTCCTGCCAGGGTCTTTTCCTTAACCCAAGGAGAAGCTGACGCTAGCAATAAAGTGGTCACAGGTCAGATTCCTATCCTCAATAATGTTTGTTTTGTATTATTTGATTCGGGGGCCACTCACTCGTATATCTTGTTAGGAATGATAGAAAAATTAGACAAACCTTGTGAAAGATTTAAAATTAGGTTTGTAATAGAATTGCCTTCGGGTGAAATAGTCCTATCATCACGGATAGTACAAGGCGTACCGATCAAAATTGAGGACATAGAACTAGAAGGAGAGCTGATAGAACTAGAGATCAAAGACTTTGACGTGATACAAGGAATGGACTGGCTAGCAAGGCATGGCGCAACCATCGACTGTAGACATAAGCAAGTAATGTTTGAGATTCCTGACGGTCAGAGACTATGCTTTATGGGAAAGGTTTCAGCGCTACGCACATCGCTCATTTCATCTCTCAAAGCTTAGAGGATGATAAAAAAATATGTCACACATTTTTAGCTAGCGTCACGGATGTGGTAAATGGAACACCACTAAAGGATGGAGACATCCACATTGTAAAGGAATTTCCAGAAGTATTTCCTGTCTACTTACCAGGATTGCCGCTGACTTAGGAAATTGACTTCACAATCGAACTAGTACCGGGCACCGAGCCTATCTCCAAGGCACCATACCAGATGGCACCTAACAAACTCAAGGAGTTAAAAACGCAGCTACAAGTACTCTTAGACTTGGGATTCATTAGATTGAGCCATTCGCCATGGGAAGCACCAGTTCTATTTGTGAAGAAGAAGGATGGAAGTATGCAGATGTGCATAGATCACCGCGAGCTGAATAAAGTGACAATTAAGAATAAATATCCGCTACCCCAGATTGATGACTTGTTTGATCAACTTCGAGGAGCAACCGTGTTTTCAAAGATCGATCTACGGTCCGGGTATCATCAGCTCAAGGTACGGGAAGAGGATATTCCTAAGACAGCTTTTAGAACTCGTTATGGGCATTATGAGTTTCTAGTTATGTCTTTCGGTCTTACCAACGCTCCAGCCTTATTCATGGATTTAATGAATATGGTCTTCAAGGATTACTTGGACAAATTCGTTGTAGTGTTGATCGATGATATTTTGGTGTACTCAAAGGATGAAGACGAGCACAAGGAACATTTTAGATTGACCTTGTTGCGACTAAAAGAGCATCAAATTTACACCAAGTTCAAGAAGTGAAAATTTTGGCTTTCACAAGTAGCATTCCTCGGCCACATAGTATCCAAGGAAGCAGTTGCTATAGACCCAACTAAAGTAGAGGCTGTGAAGGATTGGCTAAGACCAAAGAACGCGTCCGAGGTAAGAAGTTTTCCAGGACTAGCAGGCTATTATCAGAGGTTTGTAGAGGGTTTTTCTAAGATATCCACTCCGCTTACCAACCTAACCCGGAAACAACAGAGGTTCAACTAGACTGATAAGTGTGAAGAGAGCTTCTAGTTGCTTAAGGATAAGCTATGCTCAGCACCAGTACTTTGTGTACCGACACCCAATGACAAGTTTGTAGTCTATTGTGATGCGTCGAAGCAAGGGTTGGGTTGTGTGCTGATGCAGAATGACAAGGTGATAGCCTACACCTCAAGGAAACTGAAGGAGTACGAGCAACGCTATCCAACACACGATATGGAGTTGCCAGCGTGGTTTTTGCATTGAAAATCTGGCGCCATTATCTGTATGGAGAACGGTGTGAGATTTATACGGACCACAAAAGCTTAAAATATTTCTTCACTCAAAAGGAGCTCAACATGAGACAGCGCCGGTGGTTAGAATTAGTAAAGGATTATGACTGCGAAATCCTATACCACCCGGGAAAGGCAAACGTAGTTGCTGATGCGCTAAGTAGGAAGAGCTATGGAAATCTAGCGGCATTAGCTGAATTAGAAAAGCCGCTACAGCAGGAGCTGATCAGTGCCAGAATAGAAGTAGTCATCGGTAAGCTGGCTAACTTGTCTATCCAGTGAAGTTTGTTAGAAGAAATATAGATTGGGCAAGCGCAGGATGACACATTAGTAGTACATATGGATGCAGTTAAAGAAGGCAAGGCCACATATTTCTCGGTATCAGGACATGGGTTATTGAGATATAAGGATCAGGTATGCGTGCTAAATGATCAAGGGATTAAGATGAAGATTTTAGAAGAAGCACACAATACCCCATACTCAGTTCATCCAGGATCGACCAAGATGACTCACGACATTAAGGCAATGTATTGGGGGCCAGAAATTAAGAAAGATATAGTGGAATATGTGTCTAAATATTTAGTATGCCAGCAAGTGAAACCAGAACATCAGTGGCTTGCAGGCTTATTGCAACCACTTAGCATTCCATAATGGAAATGGGACGATATAGCCATAGATTTCGTGATGGGTTTGACATGAATGAATACGAAGCACGACTCGAATTGGTTAGTAATAGATAAATTAACCAAGTTAGCTCATTTCCTGCCTGTCAAGACTTTTTATAAAGCAGATCAATACATAGACATTTATGTTCAAGAAATTGGAAGGCTGCATGGAATTCCTAAGACAATAGTATCCGATAGAGGTGTCGATCGCTGTTACATTGGGATGAGGTGTCAATCTCACCCTACATCAGAATGGCACCCTACGAGCTACTTTATGGAAGGAGGTGTCGATCGCCATTACATTGGAACAAGGTAGGAGTAAGGCAACTACTTGGACTCGAAGCTGTTAGAGAAGCTCAGGATGCAGTAGCGCTAATTAGAAAGCATATGCTCGCTACTCAGAGCCGTCAGAAAAGTTATGCGGATGCCGAGCGACATGATGTGGAATTCAATGTCAGAGATCAAGTCTTCTTAAAGATATCTCCTATGAAAGGTGTGAAGCGGTTTGGGAAGAAAGGCAAGCTTAGTCCCAGGTTTATAGGTCCTTTTGAGATATTGGACAAAGTGGGGGCAATTGCATATAGATTAGCCCTACCGCTAGCTCTAGCAGATAGCCACAATGTGTTCCATATCTTGATGCTGCGTAGATATGTGACAGACCCATCTCATATCCTCAAGTATGATACGAGGAGCGACCGGTTATCATCCTAGATAGAGGGATGAAGGAATTACGATCTAAGAGTATTCCGATAGTCAAAGGCCTATGGAGTAATAGTTCTGAACGGGAAGAAACGTGGGAGTTGGAGGAGGACATGCAAGCTCGGTATCCGAAATTGTTTGGTAAGTAAATTTCCAGGATGAAATTCTTTGTAGTAACGGAGAATTGTAGAGTCCCATAATGTTTACTTAGCTAGCTAGATAGTAAGTAGTAGTTTGTAGTATTTAGATTTCGTGGATTTTGGTTCAAACTTAGTAGGACACTCATAGCAATAGTTATGGATTTTATAAGTTTAATCTATAGTTTAGAAATATTAATTATAACATAAGGTTTGATTAATATTTTTGGTCATAGAAATATTTTAATTATAACCTAAGGTTTAGATAGAACCATTAAGAGCATGACACTTGTCATAATCATGTTTATTTAAGGAGTTAATTATAGTTTAAATAAAAGAAAGTTCTAGAAACTCTAGAATCTTCCAGAACCATTAAGAGCATGACATTTGTCACAATCTTGTTTATTTGAGGATTTAAGCATTTTAAATGGATAATGCAAAAATAGAAGTTTCTAGAAGCTCTAGACCTTTCTAGACCTTGCTGGAATCACATATTAATTAGTCAAACCAGATTAATCAACTCTAATTATCCTAAATTCGTGCCAAAACGCGTTTAAATTATCTATGTATGCTAACATATCGCAACCTTAGAGGCGATATATCGCAGCACAAGAGATACGGAAAACACGTTGACTTCGCACGAACGAAATCACGAGAACTCGGGATATAGGGTTAGGCGATATATCACCTAGGGTGGGCGATATATCGGCCCTAGGAGTGGTTTTTCGAACACCGAGAAATCCAAGCTTGATTCATCCCTTAACCTCTTGACTTTCCTCTGAACATTATTTAAGCATCTGTTTATTGAATATTCAATTATTTTTCATTTAATATTCATTATTATATTCAAACCAAAAAGGAGATATTTTCATTCCTTCAACTCTATAAATAGGACCTAGTACCCAATCATTTCTCTCATTCTTCAAGTTGTGTTCAGAGCCTTCAAGCTGCTAGGATTTCTTTAGAGTGATACACTTAGGTTTTGGGGATAGAAGCTGTTATCCAGATTTCCGGATAGCGTTTAGATTGATGACCTCGGGGAAGCAGAATTATCGATGTCTTTCACGGAGGGTGACCAGAGCTCGCGGATGGACAGAAAGGCTTCGCCTCTCCTGTCTAGTATCCGGATTACTCTTCCAAACAAGCACAACACGGAAACTCGTCAACTCTCCCGGACTCCCGAAGGATACCCCTCGGGGAGGCCCCTTCCAGGAGAGGCTCTTCGAGTGGTCTCCGCGGAAACAGTTCCGTGCCCCGCACAGAACAAAACCGAACGGTCGAGTCCGGGAGAAGGCATATTTGGAATGATATCCGTCTGACACAGGATCCCGCCTGACACGCCCGTCAGGTCAAAGCCGCACACATCCCAGCACGCCTAAGGGTACCTTTTCGCCTACTGTTCCGCTGACAACTTGGAAAAGACGGCTGACTTTGTGTGTTCCCCATACTTTCACGTAAATATACCCACATAGAGTCTGGTAGCCATGCTACTACAGTAATTGTATCCCCTATTTATGGCTGGTGTAATTAAGACTCATGTACGTAGAGAAAAACCCTAATCCGAAACCCTAGCTATAAAGACTCCTTCCTTTTACAAGAAGGAGGAAGGAGAGATCAGATAGCAAAAAAAACTCTACCAAAATCTCTCTAGCTTCATCTTCTTCAAGAGAACCCGAGAGAAACATTGTGAGTGTGTGAAGTTCTTATGCACCAGCCATCTTACTGTAATCTTTTCCAAGTATAATAACATCGACTCGTGGACTAGGGCTTGTTAACGCCTGAACCACGTAAAAACACTGTTTGTTTAGTTACATTTCAGTATTTCTACAGTTCTTATCTTTTTATTATTCTGTTAGTTATTCGTTTCCGAAAAACTCGGTAAACATTTTGGTGCTTTCATTGAGAGCTATAGGAAGTTGTTAGTCAGCTCTTTTTCTGTGTACGTTTTTTGTATTCACTTCGTACTAAAGAGATGGTGACTACGCGAAAATCTGCTGTTGACAAAAATGCTACGGTCAACCCCGATACCGTGATGGAAGATGTGGTGCAGAGCGAACCCTTAGACTACCGAGGTGAAGACCCGACATCCCGCCAGGATCAGGTCAGTACCGAAGATACAACATACTTAGAAGACGAAGAAGAGTATGTCCAAGACGGTTATTACAAGGACGGCTGCTACTATGAGAAGGACCCAGAACTGGTCCAAGTAGCCGAAGAACTGGTGGCCACTAAGGCCAAGCTTGCTGAGCAGGAGCGCGTCTCCGAAAGAATGCAACGCATGATGGAACGCCTCCAAAGTAAGTTCGGAGATCTAGGCGACTCGGACGAGGATACCTCTGTTCGAGGTGGTGCTGATGCCCCCATGCCGGATCCAGCCGCTGCTGGACCATCCAAAGCCGCCCCTAACAAGGGCAAAGAAAAAGTTGGAGAGCCTGTGCGCGCTGACGCCCCTGCACCTCCTAAAGGCGTGAATCACCAGGCCGACTGCCCCCCCCGCGCGCAGAAGGTCTCTGGCGCTCCTAAGCCCAGACGCCCTTCAGCCCCAAGGGGGCACTCTGTGCCTAAAGGGCCCGGTGCTAAGGCACCCAGGCCTAGGGGAAGGAACAACCGCCCCAGTGATTCCGTCAATCAGGACGGTCGGGCTGCGAACTCGCACTCCGAAGATAGCTGGTCCACGGTGGACCTAAGAAGAAGGTTGGAGGCCAAGTATGAGAAGGCCAAAGGGGAAAAAGCCCGGCCTCGCGGAGATGACCTCCGAAATCATATTAATGACAAGCTCCGGGGACGTGACCTCCCGGAAAGTGATACGAAGAGGCTCGAGGAACAGATTGCTGCCTTGACCAAGTTGGTCCGGAAGCAAAGTGGGGCCCTGTCAGATTCTGAGGAGGAAGACCCGGAACCATGTATTAGGAGGATCGCGGAAACGTCCCTCCCGGATAACTTCAAAATGCCTCACATAGAATTATATGATGGGAGGACAGACCCGCGTACCCACCTAGCTAAATACAATAAAATGATGCAAGTGGCGCGCGTCAGTGAGGACGCCAAATGCATGTGCTTCTCACTCACCCTTACCAAGTCTGCGGAGGACTGGTGGAAAAGATTAGCTCCCGGATCAATCCACAGTTGGAAGGAGCTACAGTCCGCGTTCAGGAGGCAGTTTATTGCTGCCCGCGACCACGACATGGAGGTTGGTTCCTTAACCAACATCAAACAGCAACCCGCTGAGAACCTCAAAGCTTTCATTCAGAGAATGATGGAAGCTGCTGCAAAAACCAAGGTCAGCGATGACATGAAGCTGATCGCCCTTCAATCGGGCCTTACTGTCGGCTCCCTGCTATGGGGGGAAATGCAAAGGAGACGGGCAGAAACGCTGTCCGAATTCATGTCAAAAGCTCAGGGAATCATCAACCTTGAGGATGCCTACCAGCAGGCCTTTGGAGTTCCCCCGGCTCCAACGCCTTCCGTGACTGCGCCGAGCTTTGCTTCGCAAGCTCCCGCACCAGCCCTCACGCTTCCAGGAGCCTGATTCACTCCAAGTGTGTATGGGCCTTCCGCATCTGCTCAGACGCCGAGTCAAACCCATTTCTCTGGGTACGGAGCAGTACAAACCGGATGTAGTATCGCTCCTGGCATGCCGCAGTCGCAAGCGGAAGCCCCAGAACGAAATTTGAGCCAATCGCGGAGCAAACGAAGCGGAAGAAACTCCAACCGGGGAGACCATTCAAAGAAGCCCCGGAAGGACTATGAGCCCAAGTTCACGGAATATACCAGTTTGATAGACTCGCGAGAGAATGTCTATCGGGCGACCTGCAATATGGTCAATTACAGGAAGCCCCCGAAAGTGTCTCACGGAGGAAGGCGTCCGCGAGACTCCAATAAAAGGTGTGAGTTCCACGGAGACGTGGGGCACACCACGAACGAGTGCCTTCAGCTGAAGGATGAGATCGAATCCCTGGCAAGAGCGGGACACCTCGGTCAGTGGGTGAGGATACCCATTATCTATCCCGGACAGGGGGTGGTTCACGGAACTGCATATTCCCCGGGACAGAGGGGGACCGCTAGCGCTCCTGGAGCCGGTCACCCCCAAGCTCCCGGGTCTCAGTTCCCAGCGCTTCCTGCTCCAGCCGCTCCGGCACCCATTGCCTTGTTGGCTCCAGGGCCTGGCAACCCATATCCGCCCGGCCTTGCCCCGCCACCCGTTGACGGACACATAGCCACCATTTCCGGAGGACCGCACCTTGCCGGAAGCAGCCGCAACTCCCAGAAGAGGTACTTGAGGGAGTTAGAACACACCAGGGAGATGTGCGCCTTGGTTCAATCACCCGCTCAACGTCCCCGAATGATGGACCTTCCCATCACCTTCACGGAGGACGATGCTCGACATGTGCACTTCCCCCACAACGATCCCCTCGTGGTGGAAGCCCAAATTGCCAATAAGAAGGTCTCACGGATCTTGGTCGACAACGGAAGCTCCGTAAATATCCTCTTCAAAGCGGCCTTCCATGCGATTGGATTAACCGAGACAGACCTGACCCCATGCCCCATCCAGCTTCAAGGGTTCAATGGGGATGCACTCATGCCATTAGGCAAAATTCAACTTCCAGTCACCCTCAGGGGAGAAAGCGACGCTTGTGCCTTCAAGCACAGCACATTCGTGGTGGTCGACTGCCCCACGGCGTATAATGCCATCCTAGGCCGACCGGTCCTAATAGATTGTGGGGCCATAACCTCGATACGCCACTTATGCTTGAAGTTTCCATGCGACGATGGGCGTATCGGCACTCTCCGAGGAGACCAGCGAAGTGCACGAAGCTGTTATAACGTCTCCATCCGATCCGTCTACACGGTCCAGGAGACGGTTGCTGCCATTCCTTTGGTGGAAGAATTACCAGAAACTGGGGAGGAACATGGGGGTGTACGTGGACGACATGTTGGTAAAGTACAAGACCTCCGGGGACCACAGTGACGACCTTGAGGAAGCTTTCGCCGTGATCCGAAAGTACGGAACGAAACTGAATCCAAAGAAATGTACTTTCGGGGTCTCGTCTGGGAAGTTCCTCGGTTTCATTGTCAGCTCCCGCGGAGTGGAAGCCAACCCTGAAAAAATTAGGGCGTTCATAGATATGCCTTCCCCCCGGAAGCATAAGGATGTCCAGAGTGTTACCGGAAGGATAGCTGCTCTCAGCCGCTTCGTATCCAAGGCCACTAACAAGTGTATCCCCTTCTTCAACGTGTTGCGAGGAAACAAGAAGTTCGAGTGGACCCCCGAATGCGAAGCAGCCTTCCAACACCTCAAGGAACATTTAACCCGAGCTCCCATTCTGTCCAAACCTGTCGAAGGAGAGGCGTTGTTCTTATACTTAGCTGTGACAGAGCACGCAGTCCGGGAAGATGGCCGTATCCAGCTCTCTGTGTATTACGTAAGCAAGAGGTTATTGGACGCCGAGTCCAGATATTCAATGATCGAGAAACTCTCCCTCTGCTTGCTAATTGCTTCACGGAAGCTGAGGCCATATTTCCAGGCGCACACCATCAAAGTACTCACCAACCACCCTCTCCGACAAGTCTTCCTGAAGCCCGAGTCTTCTGGCAGATTGCTTAAGTGGGCCATGGAACTGAGCCAGTTCGACGTCCACTACCAACCACGTGTTTCCATAAAAGGTCAAGCTCTCGCGGACTTTATTGTGGAATGCTCGGGAATGAATGACCTCCCGGAATATCCTTTCCCGGAACTTCCCACATGGAAGGTCTATGTAGACGGAGCCTCAAATGAAAAAGGAGCTGGAGCAGGGGTCATCCTAATATCTCCCCAAGGGCATCAGCTCCAGAGCGCCATCCGTTTCGCGTTCCCAGCATCCAACAACGAGGCAGAACACGAAGCCATGTTAGCTGGATTACGACTAGCCAGAGAAGTCGGAGCCCAAAAAATCGAAGTGTACAGCGACTCCCTACTTGTGGTAAACCAAATATCCGGGGAATGCCAGACGAAAGGCGAAAGAATGGCTGCCTACGTGTCTCTCTCCCGCGACCTACTGCAGCATTTCAAAGGCTACCAAATCCGCCAGGTCCCCCGGGACCAGAACTCACTCGCGGACACGCTGGCCAAGCTTTCAACGGACCCGGAGATTGAACAGTACGGCCTAGTCCCCATCGGGCACTTAGAAGCCCCCAGTACTGAGACACGAAGGATAAACGCCATCATCGACCATTCCCACTCCTGGATAGGACCCATCCTCAGATTTCTCACCATCGGAGAGCTCCCCACTGATAAAGCTGACGCAAGGAAGCTCCAATATCAAGCTCCCCGATACGTGGTTATGGATGGAAAGCTTTACCGCAGGGGGTTGTCCATACCCTTCCTTAGGTGTGTTACCGGAACCGAAGTCAGCACCATCATCCATGAGGATCACGGAGGCTTCTGTGGCGATCATACCTCCGGGCTGAGCCTCCCCAAAAAGATCCTTCGACAAGGATACTTCTGGCCCACCATGAAGAAGGATTGTGTGGATTATGTCAGGAAATGTGAGCAGTGCCAGAGGTACGCCAAGGTTCCGCGAGCGCCGCCTACAGAAATTACTTTAATTACCAGCCCCTGGCCGTTCGCCGTTTGAGGCATTGACCTAGTAGGTTCCCTCCCAACTGGAAAGGGTGGAGTGAAGTATGCCATAGTCGCGGTAGACTACTTCACCAAATGGGCTGAAGCTGAACCTATGAACACGGTCACATCTAAAAAAGCACTGGACTTTGTCATCAGGAATATAGTGTGTCGTTTTGGGCTTCCACGAAAAATTGTGTCCGACAACGGAAAGCAATTTGACAGTGAACACTTCACGAACTTCTGTGCTTCGCATGGAATTATCAAAAGCTTTTCCGCAGTCGCCAGACCCCAGGCTAATGGGCAAGTGGAGGCTGTAAACAAAATATTAAAGACCACGTTGAAGAAAAAACTCCAAGCCTGCAAGGCTCACTGGCCGGAAGAACTTCCGCGAGTACTTTGGGCCTATCGCACCACAGAGAGAACTTCGACGGGGCACACGCCTTATTCCATGACCTTCGGTTGCGAGGCCGTCATCCCAGTAGAAACTATGATCCCCTCTCACAGGCAGGATACCTACGACCCTACCCGGAACCACGCCCTTCTCCAGGAGTCCCTAGACATGATCGAAGAGCTCCGGGAGCAGTCGCAGGTCCAACTAAAAATGTACCAAGGCAAGATAGCCCGACACTTTAACACGAGAGTCAAGAGCCGTACATTCGAAGTTGGGGATCTTGTCCTACGGAGAGTATTTCCTGCTACGCAGGATCCGGGAGTGGGAGTCCTCGGACCCAACCGGGAAGGCCCCTACGAAGTCCAAGAAAAAGTGGGCCATGGGATGTATCACTTAAAGAGACTCGACGGATCTAAAGTCCCGCGCGCCTGGAACGCGGAGCACCTCTGCCGTTACTACCAGTAGGCCCCGGACCATCTAGTCGGAAGTCCTTGGTGAAATTAGCAAAAGTGAAAAATGCGGAAATAATCCTCCATGTTGTAAAACTCACGCCTAGCAGGCTAATGTAATGAAACACGGAGAGATTCACTCTGCCTTTACTGCACTTTTCATCCCTATGTTCAAAGCTGCGTTTTAACAAGTGACCACGCGGTCCGGAGACGTCCGGACCCCACGCTCACTTGGGGGGGTATACATGGCTAAGGCATAGCCATACGCCCCTTGAACAAAACGTACACAGAACACCACTATTGTGCTAGCATTGTGTTTGAAATGTTTAAATTGTTAAGCTTAGGTTTATTTGTTGCCATGAACATGCTTGCATTACGTGTCCTATGTGCATTATGTGCTTATGTGAAAATTTCCATGGAAATGCCTGCCATTATGTATCATGAAAATTATCTCCTGTGTAGCCCAGCGATGGACAGGACTGGGGGTTGAGGCACGTTCATAGAGCTACGCCGAAACACCCCCAACTCCCTGACAAGTCCTTTGCAGAATACTCCGCGATCGCTGTAGAGCTTTGCTTCGCAAGCTCCAGCTCCGGGTCCCGCAAGGCGAAAGATGGCAAGATCCGTGATCGCTGTAGAGCTCTGCTTCGCAAGCTCCAGCTCCGGGTCCCGCAAGGCGAAAGATGGCAAGATCCGCGATCGCTGTAGAGCTTTGCTTCGCAAGCTCCAGCTCCGGGTCCCGCAAGGCGAAAGATGGCAAGATTCGTGATCGCTGTAGAGCTCTGCTTCGCTCACCAAAAGAACTCCCGTTCCAAACCATGGAACGGCTCACCTTAGCAATCCCAGCGAACAGTATAACTACAAGTCCCGGGATTGGCTATCTGCCTTAGGAAAGCTAAAATACGGTGAAAGGAGCCTGGCCGTTGCAACCAGGAAACCTTCGTAACCTAGAAACTACGTGGGAAAAGACATCAGCCGTTAGAGCTTCAAGTAAGAAGTGCATAGGTTTTGGCCGTTGGAACCAAAACCTCATACGCCCCTACAACAGTTTCTACCGTATAAAAGTCTACCCTAAGCGCAAAGATAAATAAAGAACTCGGCAGAAAGGAAAGGAGAATGCTATAATTATGGCAAATATGTCCGCAATGAAAAACTCAAAAGGAAAAATAATTAAAGATAAAACCCCTTCAAGCATTGGGGGTAACTGCAGCTTCCACGACCGCGGCTTCGGGGGCATCGGCTTCAACTGAGGCTGGCGGAGTCGGCTCATTGGAAGGCGGAACTTTGTCATGGGAAGGTTCAGAGGTCCCCGCCTCTCCGGGATCTCCCACCTCAGGGGCTCCAGCACGTTCGTCAATGTTGTAAGTTTGGACGTACGCCTCTGGGCCTTGATCCCACACGAGTAGCTTCTCCCTCATGGCTTCGGCATCATCTCCCAGATAGCCTAACACCTCCGGGTTCACTTTCCAGAGTTGATGCATGAGGACCACATGCGATATATTAATAGTCCTGTTCAGTATCACCTCAGCATCCTCCTTCTCCTTCAACCGCTCCGCCTCGGAGGTTGCCAGCTGTGCTTCCGCGGCAGTTAGTTGGGCCCTCAATTTTTCCATTTCGGCCTTGGAGGCATCCCGCTCCCCCTTAAGAGAATCAATCGCCTTGCGCTGCTCCCTATTTTGGTTCAGCACAGATTGCTTCTCGGTCACATGCCCCCTGGCAGTGAATTGCAAAGCCCCGATCTCTTTATCCTTCTCGGCGAGCCCCAACTGAAGCATAGACACGAGATCCCTGCTCCTCTTATGGAGTTGCTCCTCGTCGTGCAGCTTACTCTGAAGAGTGGAATATTCCTCTTGCCGCTTAAGGAGGAGATCGTTCTTTGATTGCAAGCGGGCTTCCAGGGTATCTTTCTCCACCTTGGCTTGGGACAGCTCTTCCCGGAGCTTGGAGTTTTCGGTCTTAATCCCATCCGACCACTGTCTAAACTCATTCTCTGCCTTGGCCCGGTACTCTTGATATTTGGCAAGATATTTCTTCTCCGCCTCTTCTTCAGCCGTGCGCCGGGCCTGATCAATCTTCTCCGAAGCCCCCAAGGCCTGTTGGGTCAGTTTCTGTTTCTCCGCTTCCAAGGCCTGGCGAGCCAGTTGGCTCTCCTCCAGCTGAACCAGAGCTGCACCAACCTCCCGGAACGAGCGTTCCGCGATCATAGAGGCCTGCAAGGAAAGACAACAGAATGAGCTAAAGCAGGACCAAAAGACAGATGGTCCCAAAAAAAAAAAATAACAACTGACGGCTTACCCTGGACAGTTGCTGCTTCACAGCGTGTGTCAGCAACAGCGGATCCTTGCTGCTGCTGATGGCCCATTTCTCAGAATTGAGCTCGCATAAGCTCAGGGCCATGTCCTCCATCATCTCAGCTCCGAACGGCGCCAATGCACGTCCGAGCCTAGGCACCAGCCTCTTCTCCAAGGCTGGACCATCCAGAACCGCTCCGGCCGGGTGAGGAGATCTCACCCCCTCGGCCAGCTCAGCCCTCTTCACGGCAGACAAGTTATCTGCCCTTCCCTGAGTAACGGCCTTCTCCGCCTCTAGCCGCCTCTTCAAAAAACTATCGGCCCGTTTTACACCCTCCAGGAGGGCAGCGGGAAAACTGGTCGGCTTCCGCGGAAAGTGGAACTTCAGGCCAGGCAGGGGAAGATTGGTTGTCTGAGAAGACGGAGACCCCGGAAGGGTGGACCCCCTTTGGGCTGGAGGAGGAGGAAGCCGGGGTATTAAGGCCCCGGTCTGTTGCTTTTGCTGCTGCGGTAGCAGAAGTAATTGCCCTTGTTGCTGCTGCTGGTTTGGATGTTGCTGTTGCTGCTGCTGCGGCGTTGGTGATTGTCTCTCTTGTTCCTGTTGCTGCTGTTGTTGTAGTTGTGATTGCTGTCGTTGCTGTTGTTGTTGCCTTCGACCGGGAGAAGAGTGTCTAAGGCGTTTGTTCTTAGCACCCTCAGCATCTTCTCCGGGACGCTTGCTCACCCCAGTTGTCCTCACGGGGAACACAAGCCCTTCCCCGTCGCTACTGCTACTCGAGACCATCATAGTCTCGGAAGGCCCTTCAGCAGGGGACTTCTCTACCCTCGGAGACGCTTGCGCCTCGCCACTTGTCTTCTTGGGGGAGGCAGCCTTACCTCCCCTACCAGCCTTGGTCTTCCGTCCTTTCCCCGTGGGCGGGTCTTGGCTGGTGGCAGCCTTCTTAATAAGCAAAGTAACCCTCCCCAACATCTTGGCTTCGGGATACTCTGCAAGAAACGTACAAAGCAAGGTTAACGAACCAACAAGAAATGAGAAAGAAGATAAGCGGAAGACAAGACAATCAGCAACATAAAAGTACAAGCAAGCCCGCCAGCAGGGAACAAGAAACAAGAAAAAGAAAAGTTTGAAAGGGACGACCATGCACGAGAAACGTGGATGGCCTTCCCCGAGCAAAACAAAACATCGCTTCCTGCTCCAGGAAGCTCCCGTACTCCTTGAAGTCCGGGAAGAACATGCTGAGAGAAGAAGGGTCAACCATGATAACACCTCCTGGCAGACTACCATCACTCAGACACCAGAGGAGCTCATCTACCCTATCACAGTACCTGTCGAAAGGTATCCTACGCGGATCTAGCCTAAGGAAACGAGGATCAAACCCCATCTGAGAGGTTTGGGAAACTTCAGACAGGCTGGGGGTGTGGATCAATCGAAAACTAGTCTTACCTCTCCCGGAGGAACTAGCCCCCGGAGCCCCTTCGTTAGGGTAAGCCGCGGCGTGGCGAGCCTCGATCTCCTCTCCCTCCGGCTGGGGGTCGGGGAACCTCTCCGCCCAACAAGGAGATAGAGTATTTTCGTCCCGAGCGGCTTGGGTGATCACCTTAGACAGCTCCAGGGCAATCTGCTCCCGGATGTCAGCCGACACCTGAGTCTGCCCCCTACCACTTACTGGCTCGATATTTTGGAAGGAGGCGAGTAACCCATACTCCCTCAACGATTCGGAGGTCACAAGTCCCTCCACTCTCAACTCTTCCTCAGAAAGCCCTTCGTAGAACTTGGACCTCCTTATCATCTCCGCGCAGCGAGGTGTCCGCGGAACGACTTCTGCAAAAATCAAATACAAGCGTTAGAGATCCTCCCAAAAGGCAAATCAAACACAAAGAAACAAAGTTGAAAAGGAAAAGAGGAAACACTTACCAGGGATTTTGAAATCCAAAGATAGAGCTGGCACCCTCTTCAGCGGGAAGCCAGTCGTCAGGAACCAGTATTCCCGGAGGTCTGGAACCCTCGCGGTATGACAAGTGGGGCACATCACATCCGGGTGCCTTTCTAGCCTGTAAAACCCCACCTTGTCTGAGTGACCCCTCATAGGCTGAGACTTCAACCCATAAAAGTACAGCACCTCCTCCGGGGTAGGAGCTTCCAGTCTCCGGGACTTGCAAAAGATGAACCACCCCGCTAAGAGCTTGTAGCTGGGAGGAATTAACTGGAAGGGGGCAATCCCCGCCTTCACACAGAAATTGGCGAAGTAACTCCTTAGGGGCAAGTGCGCTCCGCACACTATGTGTGCCCAACTCCAGGCACCAAAGCCCTCGTGGCTCTGGCTAGCTGACTCGCCCAGCACCGACAGACGGTGCCACATCAGACCTGGGATGTTCTTCAGGCCTGCCTCAGAGGAATACAGCTCCAGCATGCCATAATTCCTGAAAAGGTTCGGTTTTTGGTCCATCTCCCAGATGGAACTATTGGAGGTTGGTGGGCTAGCCGCGACCGCTTTCGCCTTTCCTTTCCCCTTTCCACCAGCGATAGGAGAGCCCTTCTCTTGGGCAGATTCAGCCTCCCCCGCAGCAAGGAGTTGTTCCTTCGAGATGTTCGTCACTGGACAAAAGAAAAGAAAGAAGAAAACACTCTAAGCAGTCAGCACCCTTGTCATACCCTAGTGGTATCAAAGGCGTCGGGGAGACCCTCCCCGAAATCTGCTTGGAGAGGCTCCCACCGAGCTTGCCGAGGGATTGGCACCATGCCACCCGAAGGACAGCAAGGAACCAGACTCAGACCCCGAGCCTAAGCCCACCAAAAGAAGTGTTTTTCCAGAGAAAGACACCCTAAAGGCGTTCATGCTTATGCCCTAAAACAGCAAAACAAGGGACGACTTTCCAAACGCAAATCGCCAAAACACGCAGAAAAGGCTACTTATCGACTCACAATCAATCACATGCCTACCAAAGCCCTATTCACACATGCACATAAGCAATAATGGCAGAAACCTCTACTCTAACAACTACCAACAACCTAAGGTTTGGGAGGAAAGAGCAAAGTAGAAATACTTACTGATATTCGGGTAGGTGGAGGTTGAAGGAGTAACTGGATCACTGCACAGCACGATCGCGAGAAGTAAAAGCTGCAAAGATGAACGGCGATTCAAACCAGGAACTTCGGGGAATAAACCCACTGCCAAATCAAAAAGAAAAGTTTCCAGATACTTACCAAAAGAAATGGCAAGTTCGGAGGAACGTAAGCTGGGAAGCCTGAGAGTTCGAAGGTTTGGAAATCTGAAAATCCTAAAAATGGAGAATCTGAAAGCGTAAAGAGGAAGAAAGGTCCTTTCCCTCGTTTTTATAGCAGGGAAGAAGCCGTTTCGAATTCCTCGAGTGGACGGTCCCGATCTTCCCATTCCATGTGCGTCAGATCCAACGGCTGGAGAGGAAGCGACGATCCTATTTATGACTCCTCGGATGGGAATAAAGTATTTATTTCCCATCATTACACCACCTCGGGCCCTGAGTACCATTAAAAACCGTCAAATAGTCAGATGACTGACGCACGCATCCTCAACCAGTCGCCTCACGCACACGTCTTGGTCGCAGAACCATTCCCAGAATGACACGTGATCCTTGCCGCACTTGAGTACTTGATCTCAAACAGAAGAAATTCCTTTTTCTCTTTCATACTAATACTCAGGCGGGAAAAAGGAACCCTTCCGGGAACACAGAAGGTGCCCCCTCGCCTAGTCTAAGAAACCGATTGTACAAGCTCCCGGATCTCTCAAAGCTCCGCGACCTTGGGGGGTAAATGTTATCCAGATTTCCGGATAGCGTTTAGATTGATGACCTCGGGGAAGCAGAATTATCGATGTCTTTCACGGAGGGTGACCAGAGCTCGCGGATGGACAGAAAGGCTTCGCCTCTCCTGTCTAGTATCCGGATTACTCTTCCAAACAAGCACAACACGGAAACTCGTCAACTCTCCCGGACTCCCGAAGGATACCCCTCGGGGAGGCCCCTTCCAGGAGAGGCTCTTCGAGTGGTCTCCGCGGAAACAGTTCCGTGCCCCGCACAGAACAAAACCGAACGGTCGAGTCCGGGAGAAGGCATATTTGGAATGATATCCGTCTGACATAGGATCCCGCCTGACACGCCCGTCAGGTCAAAGCCGCACACATCCCAGCACGCCTAAGGGTACCTTTTCGCCTACTGTTCCGCTGACAACTTGGAAAAGACGGCTGACTTTGTGTGTTCCCCATACTTTCACGTAAATATACCCACATAGAGTCTGGTAGCCATGCTACTACAGTAATTGTATCCCCTATTTATGGCTGGTGTAATTAAGACTCATGTACGTAGAGAAAAACCCTAATCCGAAACCCTAGCTATAAAGACTCCTTCCTTTTACAAGAAGGAGGAAGGAGAGATCAGATAGCAAAAAAAACTCTACCAAAATCTCTCTAGCTTCATCTTCTTCAAGAGAACCCGAGAGAAACATTGTGAGTGTGTGAAGTTCTTATGCACCAGCCATCTTACTGTAATCTTTTCCAAGTATAATAACATCGACTCGTGGACTAGGGCTTGTTAACGCCTGAACCACGTAAAAACACTGTTTGTTTAGTTACATTTCAGTATTTCTACAGTTCTTATCTTTTTATTATTCTGTTAGTTATTCGTTTCCGAAAAACTCGGTAAACAGAAGCTTTATCATCTTAAGCTTTATAAACACTTGGGTAGTGAGATAAAGTGTGCTTTTGATATTGAAGTTGTAACACCCTGGATAGCCAAGACAGTTACACTGTGTGTTTACAAATGTGCAAGACTTCCTAACCAAGTCATTTAGTTAGAAACGTGTTACAGAAACTACAGTTGAAGTAGGGTTAAAAGATTTTGGTCTTAAAAGTTTCATTTCTTATAATCAAACAATTTTACATGTGATCCCAAAAGTAGTAGCGTTAAAAGACACCTTACAAAATTTCAGAATAAAAGTACAGTTACAAGCCACTCTAAGGCAAAACAGACAATTAGGCTTTTCTCGTCCTATACCACACCGCAACCGTGGTAGCAAATCAGTGGGCTATGTACATTCATCCCCAAAGCTCTCCATCTCAGGACTAGTCCACTTTGCCCTTGCCTTTACCAGCACCACGTAGCCCCCGTGAGCCAAGGCCCAGCAAGAAACCAGATAACAGAGCATAAATATTAGGCAATCAATTTGCAAATCAGCAATCAAGCAACTCATAATGCCTAGCCATATACTCAACAATCCATAATGTTCATATAAATAGATATTCTGCATACCACAATCAGCATTAAATTTTTATAACCAATTCACATAATAAACAGGGTCGACACCCTTAGCCGCACCCCCTATTTACCCCACTGACTTCAGACCGCTTAAACCAAGCTCAGTGAATATTAAGCTGTCCTCAGCTACTAGTGGCCGAGCTGCGCCCTGTGCGCAAATATTGATTTTGTCACTCTTAGGCCATTTATCACATGTCCCATGGTATAATTGTAGAGTCCAAGAACTTTACTTAGCTAGTTAGATAGTAGTATTATAGTAATTATAGTATTATCTTTATGACTGTGGATTTTTGGTTCAGACCGGGAATTATTTGGACACTCATAGTAGTACTTGTAGACTTTCTAAGTTTAACCTATAGTTTAAGAATATTAATGTTAACCTAAGGTTTGATTAATATGGCTGATATTGAGGATAATATTTATTATACTATAAGGTTTAGAAAAGAACCAATGGGATTTTAGCACATGTTATGTATGGGTTATTAATGATTAAGTATTTTGAGGATTAAATTTATTAAGGGTAAAATTTGAATACTCTAAGGTCAGTCAGTAGCTTTGAAAACGTTTAAGGGCTTAGTCAAGGCTGTTTACTCAATTTAAATTAAGCTAAAAATGTGTAATTTCGTGTTTAAATAATCAGCGTATGCTGATATATCGCAGCTATAGGGGGCGATATATCGCAGCACGTAGATACGGAAAACACGAAACGATGCACATTTGCCTCGGGCATAATGGTCCAGGCGATATATCGCCTCCTTCAGTATATTTTGAATGTTTTTGAAATCATTTTCATAAAACCCTTCAACCTCTTGATAAGTCCAGCATCTTTTTGAACGAGTCTTCAGCCTCTGCTGAACGACAATTCAAATTATTTTCACCTAAAAAGCCATTATTTTTATTCAAGTAAAATTAAAATCCTTTCATTCCTAAACTCTATAAATAGGACCTAGTACCCAACCATTATTCATCTTTTGCTCTAAGTTCAGAGGCTGCAAGTTGCTAGGTGAGTGTGAGAGTGTAAACACTTGGGTTGGGAATCATAAGCTTATCAAACACTTGGGGAAGTAAGGCTTTATAGTATTTCGGTTCGAGGTTTAGATTGGTCTTGCAAGTCTTCAAGGTATTTCCACACTTTAGTTCATTGGTATTATTTTATTTTAAGTTCTCACAGTCTTCTACTCAGCCTTCTAACCTTAATCTTTATTTTTGTTAGGAAATCTAAGAACTTGCACATAAGTTTTTGGTAAGTATTTTCTCAATGGTTTAGTCCTTCCATTCCTTTCATTTCTCTTTTTCACTATACTCACTCTTTTTCAAATGGTTCTTAGGAGTGTTCCAAAGTCCCAACTCTGTCCTCTTATCCCGGTAATTTTGGTAAGGAAAATAGGATAGAATTCATATGTTATATGTTTTATATGTGTTATCTTATGTTTTTATGTTATGAAATGTGTTATGTTATGTATGTATGTAGGCTTGGGCATATGACCCATATGACTAACAAGCCCCAAACGGATTATGGGCATATGACCTACTTAGCTAGTAGGACCCCACTAATCTAATGGGCATATGACTTGTTTAGTCTATGGGACCCCAAGTAATAATGGCCATTATAGTATGTGTATGATATAAGTGTTATGTTATGTTTTTATGTTTCTTATGAAATTTATGTATATGAACTATGTGGTAGATTTTCCTTGCTGGGCATTGGGCTCATTCTTTTTTGTTTATATGTGCAGGAAAATAGCTATAGTGGCGGGTAAGATTCGTGGATGCTTGGGGAATGTGTATCGGTGATGAATGGATTCAAGGAGTCGAGAGTTCGATTTCGAGGATGTAGTCTTTTATTTATGGTTTATGTGTATTTATCCGCACCAATTTATTTAATCTCTTTTCATTTCAATTAAGATATGTTTTCTTTTTAAAACAATGGGATTGTAATGACCCACTACTCTAGACTATTGGACCATTAACGAAACTATACATACAAATCCTTAATAAAACTTACATTTGCGAAAATACCATAACTTTATTGGAAACTTGTAGAAATAAGAGTTACTTTCATAAAATAAGTAGGATATGGGATCCCATTGTCTTAAAAACAAAACATAATTTAAAATAAAAAGGAGTTACATAGAAAGTGCGGAAAAATACATGTAAAACCATAAAAAGGTAAAACAAGACTACATCCTCGAAAATCGAACTCTCGACTCCTTGACTCCATTCACCACCGATACACATTCTCCCATGCATCCACGAATCTTTCCCGCCACTATAGCTATTTTCCTGCACATATAAACAAAAAGGAATGAGCCTAATGCCCAGCAAGGAAAATCTAACACATAGTTCATAAACATAAATTTCATAAGAAACATAAAAAACTTAACATAACACTTAAATCATGCACATACTATAATGGCCATTATTACTTGGGGTCCCATAGACTAATCAAGTCATATGCCCATTAGATTAGTGGGGTCCTACTAGCTAAGTAGGTCATATGCCCATAATCTATTTGGGGCTTGTTAGTCAAATGGGTCATATGCCCAAGCCTACAAACATACATATTTCATAACATATTTTATAACATATTTCATAGCATAAAACATAAGATAACATAAGCATATAACATATAGATTCTATCCTATTTTCCTTACCAAAGCTACTGGGATATGAGGACAGAGTTGGGACTTTTGGAACACTCCTAAAACCATATATAACAGGGTGAGTAAATTTGAAGAAAAAGAAATGAAAGGAATGGAAGGACTAAACCTTGAGAAAAATACTTACCAAAACCTTTTTGCTCAAGAACTTAGATTTCCTAACCAAAATAAAGATTAAGGTTAGAGGCTGAGTAGAAGACTATGAGAACTTAAAAGAACAAGTACATAAATGAACTCGAGTTTTGGGTTACCTTGAAGACTTGTAAGACCAATCTACACCTCAAACTGAAATACTATAAAACCTTACTTCCCAAAGTGTTTGATAAGCTTATGATGATCAAGCTTATGATTTCCCAACCCAGGTGTTTACACTCTCCCACTCACTTAGCACTTGTAGCCTCTGAACTTAGAGAAAAAGATGAATAATGGCTGGGTACTAGGTCCTATTTATAGAGTTTAGGAATGAAAGGATCTTAATTTTACTTGAATAAAAATAATAGCTTTTTAGGTGAAAATAATTTGAATTATTGTTCAGCAGAGGCTGAAGACTCGTTCAAAAAGATGCTGGACTTATCAAGAGGTTGAATGGCTGAATGGAAAACGATTTCAAAATGTTTCAAAATATACGGAAGGAGGCGATATATCGCCCCCTGTAGGCCATATATCGCCTGGGCCAATATGCCCGAGGCAGTCGTGCATCGTCTCGTGTTTTCCGTATCTACGTGCTGCGATATATCGCCCCCTATAGCTGCGATATATCGGCACACGCTGATTATTTAAACACGAAATTACACATTTTTAGCTAAATTTGAATGGGGTAAACAGCCTTGACTAAGCCTTCAACGTATTCAAAGCTGCTGACTGACCTTATAGCATTCAAACTTTACCCCTTATTAAATTTAATCCTCAAAATACTTAATCCTTAATCACCCATACATAACATGTGCTTAAAATCCTATTGGTTCTTATCTAAACCTTATAGTATAATAAATATTATCCTTAATATCAGTCATATTAATCAAACCTTAGGTTAACATCAATATCCTTAAACTATAGGTTAAACTTAGAAAATCTATAAGTACTACTATGAGTGTCCAAATAATTCCCGGTCTGAACCAAAAATCCACAGTTACAAAGATAATACTATAAATACTATAATACTACTATCTAACTAGCTAAGTAAAGTTCTTGGACTCTACAATTCTCCCCTACTAAAAATAATTTCGTCCTCGAAATTTACATACCAAATAACTCCGGATACCGGCCTTGCATGTCCTCCTCCAACTCCCACGTAGCCTCTCGTTCAGAACTGTTACTCCATAGGACTTTGAATATAGGAAAGCTCTTGGACCGTAACTGCTTCATCCCTCTATCTAGGATGCTAACCGGTCGTTCCTCGTAACTTAAGTTTTTCTGGAGTGCTATCGTATCGTATTTGAGGACGTGAGATGGGTCTGACACATATTTGCGTAGCATCAAAATGTGGAACACGTTGTGACTATTGGCTAGTGCTGGCGGTAGGGCTAGTCTATACGCAACTGGTCCCACTTTGTCCAATATCTCAAAAGGACCTATGAATCGGGGACTAAGCTTGCCTTTCTTCCCGAACCGCTTGACACCTTTCATAGGAGATATCTTCAGGAAGACTTGATCTCCAACTTGGAATTCCACATCACGTCGCTTGGCATCCGCATAGCTTTTCTGACGGCTTTGAGCAGCAAGCATACGCTGTCTATTAAGCGCTACTGCTTCTTGAGCTTGTCTAACAGCTTCAGGCCCTAGAAGCTGCCTTTCTCCTACCTCGTCCCAGTGCAACGGTGATCGGCACCTTCTTCCATTCAGCAACTTATAAGGTGTCATCCCGATTGTTGACTGGTAGCTGTTGTTGTACGAGAACTCGATCAGCGGCAAGTACTTGTTCCATGATCCTCCGAAATCAAGCACACATGCGCGTAGCATATCCTCTAAAATCTAAATCGTACGCTCGGACTGCCCATCTGTCTGAGGATGAAAAGCTGTACTAAGGCTTAACTTAGTACCCATAGCTTGCTGTAAGCTTCCCCAAAATCTCGATGTAAATACCGACCCTCTATCTGATACTATCGTCTTGGGGATTCCATGCAACCGTACTATCTCTTGGATGTAGATGTCTGCATATTGGTCTGCCGTGTACAAAGTCTTAACAGGCAGAAAATGAGCCGACTTGGTTAGTCTATCTATTACTATCCAAGCAGAATCATGCTGCTTATTCGTCTTTGGCAAACCCGTCATGAAGTCCATAGCTATATCATCCCACTTCCATTCTGGTACGCTAAGCGGTTGCAATAAACCTGCAGGTCGCTGATGCTCCGCTTTCACTTGCTGGCATACAAGACACTTAGATACATACTCCGCTATGTCCTTCTTCATCCCTGGCCACCAATAGATTGCCTTGACGTCATGAGTCATCTTGGTAGGCCCTGGGTGAACTGAGTACGGGGTACTGTGCGCTTCTTCTAGGATCGTCTTCTTAATACTTTGATCATTTGGCACGCATACCCGATCCTTATATCTCAATAAGCCTTGGCTAGATATTGAGAAATCTGTAGTCTTGCCTTCTCTGACTGCATCCATATGTGCTGCAAACGTGTCATCATGTCTCTGACCAATCCGTATGTCCTCTAGCAGATTCGATTGGATAGACAAGTTAGCCAGCTTGCCTATAACTACTTCTATTCTGGCACTGATCAGCTCCTGCTGTAGCGGCTTTTCTATTCCGGCTAAAGCTACTAAATTCCCATAACTTTTCCTGCTAAGTGCATCGGCAACTACATTTGCCTTCCCCGGGTGGTATAGGATTTCGCAGTCGTAATCCTTTACTAACTCCAACCACCTGCGCTGCCTCATGTTGAGCTCCTTCTGAGTAAAGAAGTACTTTAAACTCTTGTGGTCTGTATAAATCTCGCACCCTTCTCCGTAAAGATAATGGCGCCAGATTTTTAACGCAAAGACCACCGCTGCCAACTCCATATTGTGAGTTGGATAGCGCTGTTCGTACTCCTTTAACTGTCGTGAGGCATAGGCTATCACCTTGTCATTTTGCATTAGTACACAACCCAATCCTTGCTTCGATGCATCGCAGTAGACAACGAACTTATCGTTGGGTGTCGGTACACTGAGTACTGGTGTTGAGCAAAGCTTATCCTTAAGCAACTGGAAGCTTTCTTCACACTTATCGTTCTAGTTAAAGTTTTGTTGCTTCCGGGTCAGGTTGGTGAGCGGCGTGGCTATCTTAGAAAAGCCCTCTACAAACTTCCTATAATAACCTGCTAGCCCTAGGAAGCTTCTTACTTCAGATGCGTTCTTTGGTCTGGGCCAATCCTTCACGGCCTCTACCTTTGATGGGTCTATTGTAACTCCATCTTTCGATATAATGTGCCCGAGGAATGCCACTTGCGAAAGCCAAAATTTGCATTTCTTGAACTTGGCGTAGAGTTGATGCTCCTTCAATTGCGTCAAAATCGTCCTCAAATGTTCCTCGTGCTCTACTTCATTCTTGGAGTATACTAAGATATCGTCGATGAAAACAACGACGAATTTATCTAAGTAGTCCTTGAAGACCCTATTCATTAAGTCCATAAATGCGGCTGGTGCGTTAGAAAGACCACAAGACATAACCAAGAACTCGTAATGTCCATAACGAGTCCTAAAGGCTGTCTTAGGAATATCTTCTCCCTTTACCTTGAGCTGATGATACCCGGACCGTAAATCGATCTTTGAAAATACAGTCGTGCCTCGGAGTTGATCAAACAAATCATCGATCCGAGGTAGCGGGTACTTGTTCTTAATCGTTACTTTGTTCAGCTCACGATAGTCTATGCACATCTGCATACTTCCGTCCTTCTTCTTCATGAATAGTACCGGAGCTCCCCATGGCGAATGGCTTGGCCTAATAAAACCCAAGTCTAGGAGTTCTTGTAGCTGCGTCTTTAACTCCTTGAGTTCCGTAGGTGCCATCCGGTATGGTGCCTTAGAGATAAGCTCGGTGCCTGGTGCTAATTCTATCGTGAAGTCTATTTCTCGATTTGGCGGCAATCCTGGCAAGTCATCGGGAAATAATTCTGGAAATTCTTGTATAACTCGAACATCTCCAACCTTAAGTGATGTCTCCTTCTCCACATTCGTGATGCTGGCTAAGAACGCTTGACATCCTTTCTCCATCATTAGTTGAGCTTTGAGAGATGACACTAACGGGGTGCGCAATCCTGAAGCTTGTCCCATGAAGCATCGTCTCTGGCCGTCAGGAGTCTCGAACATCACCTTCTTGAGTTTGCAGTCGATCGTTGCGCCATGCCGTGCTAGCCAGTCCATGCCTAGTATTACATTGAAGTCCTTGATCACTAGCTCTATCAGGTCTCCTTCTAGTTCTACGTCCTCAATCTTGATCGGTACGCCTCGTACTATCCGTGATGATAGGACTACTTTGCCCGAAGGAAACTCGGTTACAAACCTAGTTCTAAATATTTCACAAGGTTTGTCTAGTTTTTCTATCATTCCTAACGAGATATACGAGTATATTGCTCCCAAATCAAGCGATACTAGAACATATACTATCGAGGATAAGAATCTGACCTATAACTGCTTGTTACTAGCATGGGTTCCTCCCTGGGTCAAGGCAAAGACTTTGGTCTGGAACCATCGTTTAATCCCTCTTCTCCTCACTAACATTCATCTGAATCCTTTTTTACTTCTATTGCCGTTTCTAGAACATTGGCATAGGTAGTATTTCCCGGGTTTGCTAGCTTAACCCCTAATTCCATCTTTGGTCTAAGTCTTCTAACGAACTTGGTCACCCTCAGAAAATCGGTTGGAACCATCTCAAAGGCGAACTTGGCTAAGCGGTCAAACTGACGAGCATACTCTGCCACTGATAAATTTCCCTGCTTCAAGTTGGCGAACTCCTTAACTCTCGTAGCGAGTACAGCCGAATTGTAGTACTTTTTGTGGAAGAGCTCCACAAATCGGGTCCATGTCATGGTGGCAACATCATGGGATTGTTGGACCAAGTCCCACCATATCCTAGCATCCTTCTTAAGCAAAGACGAGACGCAGGATATGCGGTCTGCATTACCGAGGTTCATGTGCGTCAGAATCGGCTCCACATTCCTTAGCCACTCTTCTGCCTCAAAGGGGTCTGTAGTCCCTTCGAAGTTTGGAGCGTGCTGCTTGCGGAACCTCTCATACACTGGCTCCATGTTTGGTACTGTATACGGCACATAATTCGTCATTGGCCATCCCCCATATGGACCAACTTGTTGGGGTGCTGGGGCCATTTGTTGTGGCTGCGGCTGCGGCGGAGGCTGAGTTTGAGCCTGTTGGCGTTGTTGCTGCAAAAGTTCCTCGACTTGCTGTCGCAGTCTGGCGATCTCCATAGTGTTGTCAGCAGGCAGTGCCGGCGCGTTGCGGCTGGCAGTAGCACGCACTCCCCTTCTGCGAACTGGAGCGGCTTAATTGTTCACCGGAGCAGCGCTGGAGGCGTTCCCGTTGGTGCGTGCATATCTTCTGAGCAACATCTTCACCAAAAGTTCTAATAGTCGAGAACATGTTAGAACTTACCCTAATAGGCTCTAAGGCAAAACTTATTCTAAAACAAACATATCTCTCGGACCTATTTATTATGACTTCTTATGAAAAATTATATAAGTCTTTATTATTATTATAGTGGGTTTCTTGTAGAGTCCAAGAACTTTACTTAGCTAATTATTTAGTAGTATTATAGTATGTATAGTATTATCTTGGTAACTGTGGATTTTTGGTTCAGACCGGGAATTATTTGGATACTCATAGTAGTACTTATAGATTTTCTAAGTTTAACCTATAGTTTAAGAATATTAAGTTCAACCTAAGGTTTGATTATATGACTGATATTAAGAATAATATTTATTATACTATAAGGTTTAGATGAGGACCAATAGGATTTTAAGCACATGTTATGAATGGGTGATTAAAGATTAAGTATTTTGAGGATTAAATTTAATAAGGAGTAAGTTTGAATGCAATAGGGTCAGTCAGCAGCTTTGAATACGTTGAGGGCTTAGTCAAGGCTGTTTACTCCATTCAAACTTAGCTAAAAATGTGTAATTTCGTGTTTAATTAATCAGCGTGTGCCGATATATCACAGCTATAGGGGGCGATATATCGCAGCACGTAGACACGGAAAACACGAGATGATGCACGACAGCCTCGGGCATACTGGCCCAGGCGATATATCGCCTACAGGGGGCGATATATCGCCTCCTTCATTGTATTTTAAAAAGTTTTTTGAATTCTTTTCCTTTCAGCCATCCAACCTCTTGATAAGTCCAGCATCTTTTTGAACGAGTCTTCAGCCTCTGCTGAACGATTATTCAAATATTTTTCACCTAAAAAGCTATTATTTTTATTCAAGTAAAATCAAGATCCTTTCATTCCTAAACTCTATAAATAGGACCTAGTACCCAGCCATTATTCATCTTTTGCTCTAAGTTCAGAGGCTGCTAGTGCTAAGTGAGTGTGAGAGTGTAAACACCTGGTTTGGGGAAATCATAAGCTTATCAAACACTTTGGGAAGTAAGGTTCTATAGTATTTCGGTTGTGGTGTAGATTGGTCTTACAAGTCATTGAGGTAAACCAAAACTCTAGTTCATTTGTTTTATGTTATTTTCTTTCTCATAGCCTTCTACTCAGTCTCCTAACCTCATTATTATTTTGGTTAGGAAATCTAAGTTCTTGAGCACATAAGTTTCGGTAAGCATGTTTTTCAATGGTATAGTCTTCCCATTCATTTTCATCTCTTTTTCTTCATTAGACTCACTCTTTCTCATAATGGTTATTAGGAGTGTTCCAAAGTCCCAACGCTGTCCACATATCCTGGTAACTTTGGTAAGGAAAATAGGATAGAATCTATATGTTTTATGCTTGTGTTATCTTATGTGATATGTTATGAAATATGTTATAAATATGCTATGAAATGTGTATGTTTGTAGGCTTGGGCATATGACCCATATGACTAACAAGACCCCAAAAAGATTATGGGCATATGACCTACTTAGCTAGCAGGACCCCACTAATCTCATGGGCATATGACTTGTTTAGTCTATGGGACCCCAAGTAATAATGGCCATTATAATAAGTATATGTAATAAGTGTTATGATATGTCTTTATGTTTATTATGAAATTTTATGTTTATGACTATGTGTTAGATTTTCCTTGCTGGGCATTAGGCTCATTCCTTTTTGTTTTATGTGCAGGAAAATAGCTTTAGAGGCGGTAAGATTCGTGGACGCTTAGAGAATGTGTATCGATGGTGAATGGAGGCAAGGAGTCAAGAGTTCGATTTCTCGGGGATGTAGTCTTGTTTTTTTTTTTTATGGTTTTACATGTATTTTCCGCACTTTCTATGTAACTCCTATTTTTTACATTAAGTTATGTTTTGTTTTAAAGACAATGGGTACCCATATCCTACTTATTTTATGAAAGTAACTTTTGTCTTTACAAGTTTCTAATATATTTATGGTATTTTCGCAAATGTAAGTCTTATTAAGGTTTGTATGTATAGTTTCATTAATGGTCCAAAAGTCTAGAGTAGTGGGCTATTACAGTTGGTATCACAGAAACGGTTCCTTCGCATGAAGTTCTCCTCGATACACACGCTCAAAGCTCCGAATCTGACCGCCAAGTAAGTGTTTAAGTTACTAGTTATGTTGCTTATGTGTATAGCTAACAACTTTAGTGTTTATGTTTTCAGTTAAGTATGAACGGAGCTTTAACCTACCAAGATATCCGAGCCATTAATGCCTTAAAAAGAATAAGGGAGCCAAGAAACACCGTAGGAGCTAGAAAGGATCACTCGAAGATTGCTCTTGTTTCACCAAGAGATAGGTGGCCTTCAAGAGGCTAAGCAAATAATGTTAAGATCAACAGAACAATATGTACTAGTAATAAGGCTATTTAAAGATTTTCATCCTGTAATAGCAGCCTTAGAAGAAATATGGGAAGACATGAATGATGAGAATGAACTACCGTTAACGATGAGATATTATTTCCTCTTAGTTAGGTTCACCGCAAAATTCGAGTTTCAGTTCACAAATGAGCAAAAACATAGAATTCTCACAAACCTTCCTAGAGGGCATTTTGATGCTCATGATAATGATGATTATGAGGAGATAGATGATGATATGTTAGATGATGGATCGGATGTAGAAGATCCCGATTTTTAGATTAGTAGCTTTTATTGTTTGTTTTATTTATTTTTTTATGATTGTAATAAGTGAAAATTATTTTTTCCAAATGAATAACATGCTATCTTATTACCATGAATGAGTTTGATTTTATTTTTGCAATCATAATAAGTAATAAATAAAATGAATAATGACTAAGTTCGGTGAGGGTGGATACGAATCAATGAACCAAGTTTCCTTATTGAGAGTTAGGGGGCCATAGTAGTGGGAACGATTTTACTGATCCCAGCCCTCCCTCAATATGATTAACTTTGGAACAAAGATAAGTTTCGAGCCTGAGAATTAAGTCATATAGGATGATTAGAAACACACTTAGAAAATAAAGATGACTTGTTTTTCTAAGTATAGAAACCCACTCTAAAATAAATAAAGACTTATATAACTTTTCATAAAAAGTCATAATAAATAGGTCCGAGATATGTTTGTTTTAGAATAAGTTTTTGCCTTAGAGCCTATTAGGTAAAGTTCTAACATGTTTCTTTCAACTGTTAGAACTCTGCTACGATGTCGCTCCGAAGATCTGCACGCACCAACGGAAACGCCACCAGCGATGTTCCAGCGACCAATGAAGTCCCTCCAGTTCGCCGAAGGGGAGTGCGTACTACTGCTCGCTGGCACCGCCAGCTGACAACACTGCGGAGATTGCCAGACTGCGACAGCAAGTCGAGGAACTTTTGCAGCAACAACGCCAACAGGCTCAATCTCAGCCTCAGCCTCCACCACAACCGCAGCCGCAGCAAATGGCCCCAACACCTCAACAAGTTGGTCCATATGGGGGATGGCCTATGATGAACTACGCTCCATATCCAGTACAACACCTGGAGCCAGTGTATGAGAGGTTCCGCAAGCAGCACGCTCCAAACTTTGAAGGGACTACAGATCCCTTTGAGGCAGAAGAGTGGCTAAGGAATGTGGAGCCGATTCTAGCCCACATGAATCTCAGTAATGCAGACCGCATATCCTGCGTCTCATCTTTGCTCAAGAAAGATGCCAGGATATGGTGGGACTTGGTCCAGCAATCCCATGATGCTGCCACCATGACGTGGACCCGATTTGTGGAGTTGTTCCACAAAAAGTACTACAATTCGGCTATACTTGCTACGAGGGTTGAGGAGTTCACCAACTTGAAGCAGGGTACTTTAACAGTGGCAGAATATGCTCGTCAGTTCGACCGCTTAGCAAAGTTCACGGCAGAAATGGTTCCAACCGATTATCTGAGGGTGAACAAGTTTGTTAGAGGACTTCGCCCGAAGATCGAGATGGGGGTTAAACTAGCAAACTCGGGAAACACTACATATCCTGACGTACTTGAGACGGCAATCGAAGTAGAAAGGTTGCAGGCCAATGTAAGCAAAGAAGAAGCCAGCAAGCCGGAGCCTAGACAGCAGAGCCAACCTCAGGCCAGTCGGAACAACAACAACCATAATGGCAACAATCAGTCCAGCAACAGTCAATCAGGCAACAACGGTAACGGCCAGAAAAGACGGCATCCTGACAACAAGCAATCTGACAGCAATAAAAGGGCACGAACGAATAATGGGGGAAATAGGTCGGGCTACGTGGAATACCCGCCATGTGCCAAATGTTAGAAGAAGCATCTTGGAGAATGCCGCGCCAACACCAAGGAGTGTTTCAACTGTGGGCAAGAAGGGCATCGTAAAAGAGACTGCCCTCAGCAAAAGCCAGAAGGGAAGAAGGACGAAAAGATGGTTCCTGCTAGGGTTTTTGCTTTAACCCAAGGAGAGGCCGATGATAGCAACAAGGTGGTCACAGGTCAGGTTTCTATCCTCAATAACTTATGTCATGTATTATTTGATTCGGGAGCCACTCACTCGTATATCTCGTTAGGAATGATAGAAAAACTAGACAAACCTAGTGAAAGATTTAGAACTAGGTTTGTAACCGAGTTGCCTTCGGGCAAAGTAGTTCTATCATCACGAATAGTACGAGGCGTACTGATCAAGATTGAGGACATAGAACTAGAAGGAGACCTGATAGAGCTAGTGATCAAGGACTTCTACGTAATACTAGGCATGGATTGGCTAGCACGGCATGGCGCAACGATCGACTGCAAACGCAAGAAGGTGATGTTCGAGACTCCTGACGGCCAGAGACGATGCTTCATGGGACAAGCTTCAGGATTGCGCACCCCGTTAGTATCATCTCTCAAAGCTCAACAAATGATGGAGAAAGGATGTCAAGCGTTCTTAGCCAGCATCACGAATGTGGAGAAGGATACATCACTTAAAGTTGGAGATGTTCGGGTTATACAAGAATTTCCAGAAGTTTTTCCCGATGACTTGCCAGGATTGTCGCCAAATCGAGAAATAGACTTCACGATAGAATTAGTACCAGGCACCGAGCCTATCTCTAAGGCACCATACCGGATGGCACCTACGGAACTCAAGGAGTTAAAGACGCAGCTACAAGAACTCCTAGACTTGGGTTTTATTAGGCCAAGCCATTCACCATGGGGAGCTCCGGTACTATTCATGAAGAAGAAGGACGGGATTATGCGGATGTGCATAGACTATCGTGAGTTGAACAAAGTAACGATCAAGAACAAGTACCCGCTACCTCGGATAGACGATTTGTTTGATCAACTCCGAGGTGCGATGGTATTTTCAAAGATAGATTTACGGTCCAGGTATCATCAGCTCAAGGTAAAGGGAGAAGATATTCCTAAGACAGCCTTTAGGAATCGTTATGGACATTACGAGTTCTTGGTTATGTCTTTTGGTCTTACTAACGCACCAGCCGCTTTTATGGACTTAATGAATAGGGTCTTCAAAGACTACTTGGATAAATTCGTCGTTGTGTTCATCGACGACATTTTAATATACTCCAAGGATGAAGTAGAGCACGAGGAACATTTGAGGCTGATTTTGACATGATTTAAGGAGCATCAACTCTACGCCAAGTTCAAGAAATGCGAATTTTGGCTTTCGCAAGTGGCGTTCCTCGGGCACATCATATCGAAAGACGGAGTTGCAGTAGATCCATCAAAGGTAGAGGCCGTGAAGGATTGGCCTAGACCAAAGAACGCATCAGAAGTAAGAAGCTTCTTAGGGCTAGCAGGTTATTATAGGAAGTTTGTAGAGGGCTTTTCTAAGATAGCCACTCTGCTCACCAACCTGACCCGGAAGCAACAAAAGTTTAACTAGAATGATAAGTGTGAGGAAAGCTTTCAGTTGCTTAAGGATAAGCTTTGCTCAACACCAGTACTTAGTGTACCGACACCCAACAATAAGTTCGTTGTCTACTGTGATGCATCAAACTAGGATTGGGATGCGTGCTGATGCAAAACGACAAGGTGATAGCCTATGCCTCACGTCAGTTAAAGGAGTATGAGCAACGCTATCTAACTCACGATATGGAGTTGGCAGCGGTGGTCTTTGCGTTAAAAATCTGGCGCCATTATCTTTACGGAGAACGGTGCGAGATTTATACGGACCACAAAAGTTTAAAATACTTCTTTACTCAGAAGGAGCTCAATATGAGGCAGCGCAGGTGGTTAGAGTTAGTCAAGGATTACGACTGTGAAATCCTATACCACCCAGGGAAGGCGAAGGTAGTTGCCGATGCGCTTAGTAGGAAAAGCTATGGGAATTTAGCAGCCTTATCCAGAATAGAAAAGCCGCTTCAGCAGGAGCTTATCAGTGCCGGAATAGAAGTGGTTGTAGGCAAGCTGGCTAATTTGTCTATCCAATCGAATTTGTTAGAGGATATACGAATTGGTCAGGGACATGATGAATCGCTAGCAGCACATATGGAGACAGTCAGAGAAGGCAAGAATACCGATTTCTCAATATCTAGCCAAGGCTTATTGAGATATAAGGATCGGGTATGCGTGCCAAATGATAAAAGTATTAAGAAGAAGATTCTGGAAGAAGCGCACAGCACCCCGTACTCAGTTCATCCAGGGTCTACCAAGATGACTCATGACATCAAGGCAATCTATTGGTGGCCAGGGATGAAGAAGGACATAGCGGAGTATGTATCTAAGTGTCTAGTATGCCAGCAAGTGAAAGCGGAGCATCAGTGCCCTGCAGGTTTATTGCAACCACTTAGCGTGCCAGAATGGAAGTGGGACGACATAGCCATGGATTTCGTGACGAGTCTGCCAAAGACGAATAAGCAGCATGATTCCGCTTGGATAGTAATAGATAGACTAACCATGTCGGCTCATTTCCTACCTGTTAAGACTTCATACACGGCAGACTGATATGCAGACATCTACATCCAAGAGATTGTACGATTGCATGGAATCCCCAAGACGATAGTGTCAGATAGAGGATCAGTGTTTACATCAAGATTTTGGAGGAGCTTACAGCAAACTATGGGCACTAAGTTAAGTCTTAGTACAGCTTTCCATCCTCAGACAGATGGGCAGTCCGAGCGTACGATTCAGATCTTAGAGGATATACTACGCGCATGTATACTTGATTTCGGAGGATCGTGGAACAAGTACTTACCGCTGATCGAATTCTCGTACAACAACAGCTACCAGTCAACAATCGGGATGGCACCTTATGAGTTGCTATATGGAAGAAGGTGCCGATCACCGTTGCACTGGGACGAGGTAGGAGAAAGGCAGCTTCTAGGGCCTGAAGCTGTTAGACAAGCTCAAGAAGCAGTAGTGCTTATTAGACAGCGTATGCTTGCTGCTCAAAGCCGTCAGAAAAGCTATGCGGATGCCAAGCGACGCGATGTGGAGTTCTAAGTCGGAGATCAAGTCTTCCAGAAGATATCTCCTATGAAAGGTGTTAAGCGGTTCGGGAAGAAAGGCAAGCTTAGTCCCCGATTCTTAGGTCCTTTTGAGATATTGGACAAAGTGGGACCAGTTGCGTATATACTAGCCCTACCGCCTGCACTAGCCGATAGTCACAACGTGTTCCACATCTCGATGCTACGCAAGTATATGTCAGACCCATCTCATGTCCTCAAGTACGATACCATAGCACTCCAGAAAGACTTAAGTTACGAGGAACGACCGATTAGCATCCTAGATAGAGGGATGAAGAAGTTGCGGTCCAAGAGCTTTCCTATAGTCAAAGTCCTATGGAGAAATAGTTCTGAAGGAGAGGCAACGTGGGAGTTGGAAGAGGACATGCAAGGGCGGTATCCAGAATTATTTGGTAAGTAAATTTCGAGGACGAAATTCTTTTTAGTAGGGGAGAATTGTAGAGTCCAAGAACTTTACTTAGCTAATTATTTAGTAGTATTATAGTATGTATAGTATTATCTTGGTAACTGTGGATTTTTGGTTCAGACCGGGAATTATTTGGACACTCATAGTAGTACTTATAGATTTTCTTTTAACCTATAGTTTAAGAATATTAAGTTTAACCTAAGGTTTGATTATATGACTGATATTAAGAATAATATTTATTATACTATAAGGTTTAGATGAGGACCAATAGGATTTTAAGCACATGTTATGAATGGGTGATTAAAGATTAAGTATTTTGAGGATTAAATTTAATAAGGAGTAAAGTTTGAATGCAATAGGGTCAGTCAGCAGCTTTGAATACGTTGAGGGCTTAGTCAAGGCTGTTTACTCCATTCAAACTTAGCTAAAAATGTGTAATTTCGTGTTTAATTAATCAGCGTGTGTCGATATATCGCAGCTATAGGGGGCGATATATCGCAGCACGTAGATACGGAAAACATGAGACGATGCACGACAGCCTCGGGCATACTGGCCCAGGCGATATATCGCCTACAGGGGGCGATATATCACCTCCTTCATTGTATTTTCAAAAGTTTTTGAATTATTTTCCTTTCAGCCATCCAACCTCTTGATAAGTCCAGCATCTTTTTGAACGAGTCTTTAGCCTCTGCTGAATGATTATTCAAATATTTTTCACCTAAAAAGCTATTATTTTTATTCAAGTAAAATCAAGATCCTTTCATTCCTAAACTCTATAAATAGGACCTAGTACCCAGCCATTATTCATCTTTTGCTCTAAGTTCAGAGGCTGCTAGTGCTAAGTGAGTGTGAGAGTGTAAACACCTGGTTTGGGGAAATCATAAGCTTAAACATCATAAGCTTATCAAACACTTTGGGAAGTAAGGTTCTATAGTATTTCGGTTGTGGTGTAGATTGGTCTTACAAGTCTTTGAGGTAAACCAAAACTCTAGTTCATTTGTTTTATGTTATTTTCTTTCTCATAGCCTTCTACTCAGTCTCCTAACCTCATTCTTATTTTGGTTAGGAAATCTAAGTTCTTGAGCACATAAGTTTCGGTAAGCATGTTTTTCAATGGTTTAGTCTTCCCATTCCTTTTCATCTCTTTTTCTTCATTAGACTCACTCTTTCTCATAATAGTTATTAGGAGTGTTCCAAAGTCCCAACGCTGTCCACATATCCCGGTAACTTTGGTAAGGAAAATAGGATAGAATCTATATGTTTTATGCTTGTGTTATCTTATGTGATATGTTATGAAATATGTTATAAATATGTTATGAAATGTGTATGTTTGTAGGCTTGGGCATATGACCCACATGACTAACAAGACCCCAAAAAGATTATGGGCATATGACCTACTTAGCTAGCAGGACCCCACTAATCTCATGGGCATATGACTTGTTTAGTCTATGGGACCCCAAGTAATAATGGCCATTATAATAAGTGTATGTAATAAGTGTTATGATATGTCTTTATGTTTATTATGAAATTTTATGTTTATGACTATGTGTTAGATTTTCCTTGCTGGGCATTAGGCTCATTCCTTTTTGTTTTATGTGCAGGAAAATAGCTTTATGGGCGGTAAGATTCGTGGACGCTTAGAGAATGTGTATCGATGGTGAATGGAGGCAAGGAGTCAAGAGTTCGATTTCTCGGGGATGTAGTCTTGTTTTTAATTTTTTTTATGGTTTTACATGTATTTTCCGCACTTTCTATGTAACTCCTTTTTTTTTACATTAAGTTATGTTTTGTTTTAAAGACAATGGGTACCCATATCCTACTTATTTTATGAAAGTAACTTTTGTCTTTACAAGTTTCTAATATATTTATGGTATTTTCGCAAATGTAAGTCTTATTAAGGTTTGTATGTATAGTTTCATTAATGGTCCAAAAGTCTAGAGTAGTGGGCTATTACATTTCTATACTTAGAAAAACAAGCCATCTTTATTTTCTAAGTCTGTTTCTAATCATCCTATATGACTTAATTCTCAGGCTCGAAACTTATCTTTGTTCCAAAGTTAACCATATTGAGGGAGAGCTGGGATCAGTAAAATCGTTCCCACTACTATGGCCCCCTAACTCTCAATAAGGAAACTTGGTTCATTGATTTGTATCCACCCTCACCGAACTTAGTCATAATTCATTTTATTTATTACTTATTATGATTGCGAAAATAAAATCAAACTCATACATGATAATAAAATAGCATGTTATTCATTTGGAAAAAAAATTCACTTATTACAATCATAAAATAAAGAAAGAAATAAAACAAACAAAAACTACTATTCTAAAAATCGGGATCTTCTACATCTGATCCTTCATCTAGCATATCGTCATCTATCTCCTCATAATCATCATTGTCATGTGTATCAAAATGTCCTCGGGGAAGATTCAAGAAGATCCTATGTTGTTGTTCATTAGTGAATTGAAACTCTAAATCATAGGTGAACTTAAGTATGAGAGAATAATATCTTAGGGCTACTTGTAAGTCATCATCATTATTTATAGTCTCCCATATTTCTTCTAAAGTTGAAATTACTGAAGGAAAATCTTTTAAAAGCCTAATTACTAGGACATATTGTTCTGCAGCTCTCATCATGATTTGCTTAGACTCTTTACGGTGGCCTACCTTTGTGGAACAAGATCAATCTCCGAGTGATTTTCTCTAGAGTTCCTACGGTGTTCCTTGGTTCCCTTATTCTCTTTAAAGCCTTAATGGCTCGGATATCCTCATTGCTTAATGCTCCGTTCATACTTAACTGAAAATATAAATACTAAAAATTGTTAGCTATACACATAAGCAAAATAACTTATAACTTAAATACTTACTTGGCAGTCAGATTCAGAGCTTTTGAGTGTGTGTATCGAGGAGATTTTCATGCGAAGGAACCGTTGCTTTGATACTACTCTAGACTTTTGGACCATTAACGAAACTATACATACAAATCCTTAATAAAACTTACATTTGCGAAAATACCATAACTTTATTGGAAACTTGTAGAAATAAGAGTTACTTTCATAAAATAAGTAGGATATGGGATCCCATTGTCTTAAAAACAAAAAATAATTTAAAATAAAGAGTTACATAGAAAGTGCGGAAAAATACATGTAAAACCATAAAAAGGTAAAACAAGACTCCATCCTCGAAAATCGAACTCTCGACTCCTTGACTCCATTCACCACTGATACACATTCTCCCAAGCATCCACGAATCTTTCCCGCCACTATAGCTATTTTCCTGCACATATAAACAAAAAGGAATGAGCCTAATGCCCAGCAAGGAAAATCTAACACATAGTTCATAAACATAAATTTCATAAGAAACATAAAAAACTTAACATAACACTTATATCATGCACATACTATAATGGCCATTATTACTTGGGGTCCCATAGACTAATCAAGTCATATGCCCATTAGATTAGTGGGGTCCTACTAGCTAAGTAGGTCATATTCCCATAATCTATTTGGGGCTTGTTAGTCAAATGGGTCATATGCCCAAGCCTACAAACATACATATTTCATAACATATTTTATAACATATTTCATAGCATAAAACATAAGATAACATAAGCATATAACATATAGATTCTATCCTATTTTCCTTACCAAAGCTACCGGGATATGAGGACAGAGTTGGGACTTTTGGAACACTCCTAAAACCATATATAACAGGGTGAGTAGATTTGAAGAAAAAGAAATGAAAGGAATGGAAGGACTAAACCTTGAGAAAAATACTTACCAAAATCTTTTTGCTCAAGAACTTAGATTTCCTAACCAAAATAAAGATTAAGGTTAGAGGCTGAGTAGAAGACTATGAGAACTTAAAAGAACAAGTATAGAAATGAACTAGAGTTTTTGGGTTACCTTGAAGACTTGTAAGACCAATCTACACCTCAAACTAAAATACTACAAAACCTTACTTCCCAAAGTGTTTGATAAGCTTATGATTCCCCAACCCTGGTGTTTACACTCTCACACTCACTTAGCACTTGCATCCTCTGAACTTAGAGAAAAAGATGAATAATGGCTGGATACTAGGTACTCTTTATAGAGTTTAGGAATGAAAGGATCTTAATTTTACTTGAATAAAAATAATAGCTTTTTAGGTGAAAATAATTTGAATTATTGTTCAGCAGAGGCTGAAGACTCGTTCAAAAAGATGCAGGACTTATCAAGAGGTTGAATGGCTGAATGGAAAACGATTTCAAAATGTTTCAAATATATTGAAGGAGGCGATATATCGCCCCCTGTAGGCGATATATCGCCTGGGCCAGTATGCCCGAGGCTGTCGTGCATCGTCTCGTGTTTTCCGTATCTACGTGCTGCGATATATCGCCCCCTATAGCTGCGATATATCGGCACACGCTGATTATTTAAACACGAAATTACACATTTTTAGCTAAATTTGAATGGGGTAAACAGCCTTGACTAAGCCCTCAACGTATTCAAAGCTGCTGACTTACCTTATAGCATTCAAACTTTACCCCTTATTAAATTTAATCCTCAAAATACTTAATCCTTAATCACCCATACATAACATGTGCTTAAAATCCTATTGGTTCTTATCTAAACCTTATTGTATAATAAATATTATCCTTAATATCAGTCATATTAATCAAACCTTAGGTTAACATCAATATTCTTAAACTATAGGTTAAACTTAGAAAATCTATAAGTACTACTATGAGTGTCCAAATAATTCCCGGTCTGAACCAAAAATCCACAGTTACAAAGATAATACTATAAATACTATAATACTACTATCTAACTAGCTAAGTAATGTTCTTGGACTCTACAGGGATCCCATATCCTGCTTTGAGTTTATGTAAGTTTAAACATTGGTTTTTACAAGTTTTTAATAAAGTATGATCTTTTTCACTTGTAAGTTCTATTAAAGATTAGGGTCTATGTATAGTTTTTATTAATGGTCCAAAGTCTAGAGTAGTTGGGTCATTACAATAATACCATCTATGACACAAATCATATATAGGGAGCTCTTAGTCCCATCATTAACACAAAGCCGGGTGCAGTTTCTCACCTTTAGATTCTGATAGCTTGTTCAATTGAACCCTCAAGTAGGATCCCGTCTGAGCCCTAGCGTACACCTAGTCACGGTCACAAGTTAGAACCACACCAAACTTCAATTCCAAAACCTATCCTCGGGACCAATCCCGAGCCCTCGGGAAGCCCTAATTCCACCAAACGGGGTGGTGGAATCAAACCCAGAGTCCCCAGGAAAAAACTCTAAGAAATTACCCAAAAATCCCCTATTGGGAACAGGGTAGCAGTATAGCGCTACAACCAGAGCCAAAAAAATGCCCCAGACCAGAAGGCCTAGCGCTGTAGCGCCCAAAGGCTAGCGCTACAGCGCTAGTCACAGCACAGCCAACCCTGTTTTTTCTTCCGTCGGTTTTCCTCGAGCCAAACCTTTCCAAAATTCTTCCAAACTTCAACTAAACATCAAAACAAGCCTACCAACATCTCCAACTCACCCCAAATGACCTAACCATATGAAATTCAATCACATGCACCCCAAAATACAGAAATCACCATGGCTGAGCTTAGAGCTCAAAAACTCAAGAGAAAACAACTAAAACCTCTGGACTTTAGAGCTAGAATTTCATACCTTCAATGGAGATTCTCAACCTAAATTATCCCTAGTGTCCTCTCAGCCTCAAGCCCTTCACTTCCTCAAGCTTATCCCCCTTGTTTCCATCCAAAACTCAAGTTAGAAAATCATCTCAGCCAAAACCAAAAACACAAGAGTAGGATCTAGAAACTTACCTCAAATGGATGAATAACCCCTACTGAACTCTCAAACTTGACCAAAGTCTCAAGTACAAAGCCTTAGCCAAGAGCTCCTCTGAATTTTAGCTCCAAAAGACCCCAAGAATTGAAGATTGAACCCTAAACCGTGAGAGAGAGAAACTTCTATTTCTTTTTCCTTCTTTTCCTTTCTTTTCTTCAGACTTCTACTACTTTCTACACATCACACTAAGGCATAAAGCAGCATGACCCTAATCTCTGATTTTAAACATCAAAAGACCAAATTTCCCTCCCATTTAAAACTAAGCTTTTAAACCTCCTAAGGGCATTTTAGTCATTACACCCAATTCCCGCTAATTCCTCGAATGTCTCTAATATTTACCGCTTACTTCTCGACACCTAACTAACCACCAATTATATTCCTCAATATCAAATAATCTCCGATATATTTTCCTAAATTCCCAGAAACACCCCCAGGCTCCCCCCAAGCCGGGTATAAATCCCTGCCGTGACTTTTTTGCTAAACCGCTCACTAAGATCGCCTCGCGTGACCAACTACAAATATATCCACATAACAATGTGGTCTCAACAATTTGTCACAGATATTTACAGTTATGCCCTCAACGGGCCAAAATTATGAATATGGCCTTCTAACCTAGTGAGGGCCTACATGCATACTAATACACATAGTCATGCATCAAAGATATCCAAATAATTATGTAACATGATTTTAATCATTTAAATCACATATAATCCAGTTATGCCCTCCCGACACACTAATCAAGGCCCTTAAGCCTTTTTAGTAAATTTGGGTCGTTACAATTATCCCCTCCTAATGAGAATTTCGTCCTCGAAATTTACCTGAATAACTCGGGATACTAATCCCGCATCCCTGACTCAAGCTCCCAGGTCGCCTCCTCGACCCTACTATTCCTCACAACACTTTAACAAGATGAATCATCTTATTTCGTACTAGTTTATCCTTCCGATCTAAAATCTGAACTAGTTGCTCCTCTTAAGCTAAATTTGCTTGCAATTCCAAGTCTTCATACCTCAACACATGTGTCGCATCTGAGACACACTTCCGGAGCATATAAACATGGAATACGTCTTGGACTCCTGACAACGATGGTGGCAAGGCTAACCGGTAAGCCACCTGACCGATCCTTTCCAGGATCTCAAAAGGTCCAATGAACCTAGGGCTTAGCTTGCCCTTCTTTCCAAACCTCCTCACCCCTCGCAGTGGTGATACTCAGAGAAACACGTGGTCCCCAACCTAGAACTCCACGTCCCTACGCTTGGGATCCACGTAGCTCTTCTGCCTGCTCTGTGAGGCGATCATCCTAGCTCGAATCTTTTCTATAGCTTCATTCGTCTTCTGAACCATATTCGGCCCCAAATACTTTCTCTCACCCACCTTATCCCAATGAATGGGTGACCTACATCTCCTCCCATACAACATCTCATAGGGAGCCACCCCAATCGTTGACTGATAACTATTGTTATATGAAAATTCAATCAACGGGAGATACTTACTCCTTGATCCCTCAAAGTCGATCACACACGCTCTGAGCATATCCTCTAATACCTGAATCATCCTCTCGGACTGTCCATCAGTCTGAGGATGAAAGGCTGTGCTGAACTTCAACTGAGTCCCCATAGCCTTCTGCAAACTACCCCAAAACTTGGAGGTAAAGATAGGATCCCGGTCTGGCACTATAGACTTAGGAACCCCATGGAGACGTACGATCTCCCTCACATACAACTCTGCATACTGATCCACAGTATATGTCGACCTCATTGGAAGAAAATGGGCTGACTTGGTGTACCTGTCCACTATCGCCCACACCGAGTCATGAAGCCCTACTGTTCTGGGTATACCTCCCACAAAATCCATCGAATATCCTCCCATTTCCACTCAGGAATACCCAAAGGCTGAAGCAACCCCGCCGGTCGCTGATGCTCAGCTTTCACCTGCTGACAGGTTAAACATCTGGCTATGTACTCCACCACATCCTTCTTTATCTCGGGCCACCAATACAACGTCCGTAGATCCTGGTACATCTTCGTGGTACCTGGATGAAGTGAGTACGGCATCGTATGTGTCTCATCCAATATCTCTCGTCTGATCCCCTCATCAGCCAGAACACAAATCCATCCCTAATACTAAAGCAAACCAACCTCAGAAATAGAATAGTCCTTAGCTACTCCTGCTAAGACATTTTCTCTAACTTCCTGTAACTGAGTGTCTTCCAACTGACCTTCTTTAATCCGCTCTAGCAGGGTCGACTGCAGAGTAATATTGGCTAATCAACCTACCACCAATTCTATCCCCGCTCTGACCATCTCATCAGCTAACTCTCTCGAGATCTGGGTGGAACTATATAACTGACCTGGGCCTCTCCGACTTAATGCATCCGCCACTACATTGGCTTTCCCCGAATGGTAAAGAATATCACAATCATAGTCTTTCACCAACTCTAGCCAACGTCTCTGCCTCATGTGCAGGTCCTTCTCAGTGAAGAAATATTTCAAGCTCTTGTGATCACTGTATATCTTGCACTTCTCCCCATATAGACAATGCCGCCAAACCTTCAGTACAAATACCACTGTTGCTAATTCCAAATCATGGGTAGGATACTGCTGCTCATACTCCTTCAGTTGTCGTGATGCATAAGCTATGACCTTCTCATTCTACATCAAAACACAGCCTAAACCCAACCTTGACGCATCGTAGTAGACAACTTCCCTTCCCCCGAAGGAAGACTCAACACAGACGCGGTAATAAGTCGTCACTTCAACTCTTGGAAAATGTTCTCACACTTGTCTGACCAGATAAACTTCAAATTCTTCCACATCAATTCTATCATCGGTGTCACTATTTTCGAGAAGCCTTCCACAAACCGCCTGTAGTAACCCGCTAGACCAAGAAAACTCCGCACCTCTGAGGCGTTCCTTGGCCTCGGCCAATCCCTAACTGCCTCCACCTTAGATGGATCCACCTTAATCCCATCTGCACCAACAATATGTCCAAGGAATGTCTCTTCTGGTAGCCAAAACTCATATTTCTTAAACTTGGCGTAAAACTGGTGCTCCCTCAACCTTTGTAGAACCTGTCGAAGATGAAACTCTTGCTCTGCCTCTGAACTGGAGTATACTAATATGTCGTTGATGAAGACAATAACGAATTGATCCAGAAAGTTCTTGAACACTCTGTTCATTAGGTCCATAAAGGCTACTGGGCATTGGTCAAACCAAACGACATGACCAGAAACTCATAGTGCCCATACCTTGTTCGGAAGGCTGTCTTCGGTATGTCCTCATCCTTGATCCTCAGCTGGTGATAACCAGATCGAAGATCAATCTTCGAGAACACTGTCCTGCCATGCAACTAATCGAACAAGTCGTCAATCCTTGGTAGGGGATACTTATTCTTGATAGTCAACTTGTTCAATTCTCAGTAGTCTATACACATCCTTAATGTCCCGTCCTTCTACTTCACAAACAAAACTGGAGCACCCCATGGCGAGTAGATAGGCCTGATGAACCCCAAATCCAGAAGCTCTTGTAATTGTATCTTCAATTCCTTCAGTTTTGTTGGTGCCCTCGACACTGGCTCTATCCCTGGCGCCAGCTCAATGACGAACTAAATCTCCCTACGTGGCGGCAATCCAGGTAAGTCCTCACGAAACACATCCCAGAACTCGCAAACCAATCTGGTCTCCTCCGGTCTTGTTGGTGAAACCCTAGTGGTATCCACCACACTAGCCAGAAAACCTATACATCCTCCTTGTAGCAGATCTCTGGCTCTCAGCGCCGATATCATGGGTATGCGGGGTCCATGCACCGCTCCCACAAAAACAAAGGGATCCTCGCCCTCCGGCTCAAAAGTCACCATCTTTTTCCTGCAGTCAATAGTAGCTCCATATCTGACTAGCCAATCCATACCTAAAATCATATCAAAGTCCTCCATACTCAACTCAATCAAGTCTACTGACAACTCCCTACCATCAACCATCACTGGCATTGCTCTAATCCACCTCCTAGAAACTACCAGTTCTCCCGTAGGCAATATAGTCCCAATCCCCGAAGTATAATACTCACTAGGTTTACACACTCTATCAATTACCTTACTAGAAAGAAATGAATGTGTAGCACCAGAGTCAATCAATACAGTAAAAGGAGAGCCAGCGATAGAAAGCTGACCTGTCACTACCGAGGGACTAGCCTCGGCCTCTGCCTGCGTCAGGGTGAACACTCGAGCTGGAGTCAAGCTGTCCACCTTCCCTGCATCTCCCTTCTTCACTGTCGGGCAGTCTTTCTTGAGGTGTCCCACCACCCCGCACACATAACATGCCTTAGCTCGAAATTTGTCCGGATGGCGTCTCCTACACCTCGTGCACTTAGGATAGGTCATCCATGTATCACCGCCTCCCTGATGGCCACCCTTAGTACCCCGCCCTCTCCTATCAGGACCAGGAGTGGTCGAAGCATCAGGGGTCTTCCTCTTTAGATCACTAGGGTCTCTGTCCCTACCGGACCCAGAATATGGAGGCACCGCCCTGCAACCCTCCTGCCTTGATGCACTCTCCCTCCATATCTTATTCTCCACTTCCTCAATGGTAAGAACCTTCTCTACAACCTGGGAATAATTTGTTCCCCCAGGAACTGTTTTAATCCTCACATCTCAGGCCATCATAGCATTAAGCCCTCTGATAAATCTGTCTTGCCTAGCTGCATCAGTAGGCACAAGATCTGGTGCGAACTTCGCAAGTCTGTCAAACTTCAGGGCATATTCTGTAACTGTCATGTTGACCTGAAGCAACCCCACAAACTCATTTATTTGCGCTGCCTTGATGACAACATTGTAATACTTTTGACTGAATAAGTCCTTGAATCCTTCCTAAGTCAAAGAAGTAACATCTCTAGTCTGTGATGCCACTTCCCACCAGATACGGGCATCCTCTCTCAGCATATATGTGGCACAGGCCACTCTGTCATGTCCCTCAACCCTCGTGAAATCCAGGATAGTAGTAATCATGGTAATCCACTGTTCACCCTTCAGTGGATCAGGTCCTCCCTCAAAGATCGGGGGCTGCTGTTTCCTGAATCGTTCATACAACGACTCCCATCTATTCCCAACCTCTACTGGCTGTACAATTAGTACCACTGCAGCTGGCACAATAGGGGCAGCACTCCCTGATGGAGCCTGCTGTCGCAGAATGCGGATCTACTCATCCTTGCTCTGTAGCCTTGCTTGCATATCTGCCATAAGTTGCTGCCAGTTCTCAGAGATTAGCAGAGGGGTCTGGCCCTGGTCATCATCTCTAGTCTTAGACCTCGTGTCGGCTAGTCATGTAGATTTTCTTGACGCATAATTATCCAAGTTAATATGCAATCAACGACTCGACACTCAGACTATGATGACACGGTAATAATCCTTTCATGATCCACTGTTAGAACTCAAACATTCACAAACAATCAAGAAATAACAGTTTATCCAAGTATTCAAATATTTTCATTCACATGCATAGCAATGCTAATAAGCATGCCTCAATTTCATCACGTAATAGTCAAGGGCCAGGCCCTATTAGTATCTCATACTCCCTATTAATCAAGCAAATATCAACAGTCATATTCCATTCTAATCATTTAAACATATAATCATCAATACACAATTCCCAAACCCTGAGTCGAGCTTGTCTTTTGCGGTGAATGTACATGTCCATCCAGTCTTCAGGAACCCTTAAACCTAGGACGCTCTGATACCATGTTGTAATTCCCTAGATACCCAAGACCGTTACAGTGTGTGTTTACAAATGTGCAAGACTTGCTAACCAAGTCATTTAGTTAGAAACGTGTTACAGAAACTACAGTTGAACTAGGGTTAAAAGATTTTGGTCTCAAAAGTTTCATTTCTTATAATCAAACATTTTTACATGGGATCCCAAAAGTAGTAGCGTTAAAAGATACCTTACAAAATTTCAGAATAAAAGTACAGTTACTAGCCACTCTAAGGCAAAACAAAAAATTAGGCTTTTCTCATCTTGTACCACACCTCAGCCGTGGCGGTCGATCAGCTGGCTATGTACATTCAGCCCTAAAGCTCTCCATCTCAGGACTGATCCACTTTGCCATTGCCTTTACCTGCACCACGTAGCACCTGTGAGCCAAGACCCAGCAAGAAACCGGATAACAGAGCATAAATATTAGGCAAGCAATTTGTGAATCAGCAATCAAGCAACTCATAATGCATAGTCATATACTTAACAATCCATAATGTTCATATAAATAGATATTCTGCATACCACACTCAACATTAAATATTTATAACCAATTCACATAATAAACTGGGTCAACGCCCTTAGGCCGCACCCCCTATTTACCCCACCGACTCCGGCCCGCTTAAACCGAGCTCAATGAATATTAAGTTGTCCTCAGTTACAAATGGCTGAGCCGCGCCCTGTGCGCAAATATTGATTCCGACACTCTTAGGCTGTTTATCACATGTCCCATGGTATAATACCATCTATGACACAAATCATATATAGGGAGCTCTTAGTCCCATCATTAACGCAAAGTCGGGTGCAGTTTCTTACCTTTAGATTCCAATAGCTTGTTCAATTCAACCCTCAAGTACAATCTCGTTCGAGCCCTAGTGTACACCTAGTCACGGTCACAAGTTAGAACCACACAAAACTTCAATTCCAAAACCTAACCTTGGGACCAATCCTGAGCCCTCGGGAAGCCCTAATTCCACCAAACGGGGTGGTGGAATCAAACCTCGAGCCCCCGGGCAAAAACCCTAAGAAATAACCCAAAAATACCCTTCTGGGAACAGGGTAGCGCTACAGCACCCTAAAGTGGGCGCTACAGTGCTACAACCAGAGCCAAAAAAATGCCCCAGACCAGAAGGCCTAGCGCTGTAGCGCCCAAAGGCTAGCGCTACAGCGCTAGTCACAGCACAGCCAACCCTGTTTTTTCTTCCGTCGATTTTCCTCGAGCCAAACCTTTCCAAAATTCTTCCAAACTTCAACTAAACATCAAAACAAGCCTACCAACATCTCCAACTCACCCCAAATGACCTAACCATATGAAATTCAATCACATGCACCCCAAAATACAGAAATCACCATGGCTGAGCTTAGAGCTCAAAAACTCAAGAGAAAACAACTAAAACCTCTGGACTTTAGAGCTAGAATTTCATACCTTCAATGGAGATTCTCAACCTAAATTATCCCTAGTGTCCTCTCAGCCTCAAGCCCTTCACTTCCTCAAGCTTATCCCCCTTGTTTCCATCCAAAACTCAAGTTAGAAAATCATCTCAGCCAAAACCAAAAACACAAGAGTAGGATCTAGAAACTTACCTCAAATGGATGAATAACCCCTACTGAACTCTCAAACTTGACCAAAGTCTCAAGTACAAAGCCTTAGCCAAGAGCTCCTCTAAATTTTAGCTCCAAAAGACCCCAAGAATTGAAGATTGAACCCTAAACCGTGAGAGAGAGAAACTTCTATTTCTTTTTCCTTCTTTTCCTTTCTTTTCTTCAGACTTCTACTACTTTCTACACATCACACTAAGGCATAAAGCAGCATGACCCTAATCTCTGATTTTAAACATCAAAAGACCAAATTTCCCTCCCATTTAAAACTAAGCTTTTAAACCTCCTAAGGGCATTTTAGTCATTACACCCAATTCCCGCTAATTCCTCGAATGTCTCTAATATTTACCGCTTACTTCTCGACACCTAACTAACCACCAATTATATTCCTCAATATCAAATAATCTCCGATATATTTTCCTAAATTCCCATAAACACCCCAGGCTCGCCCCGAGCTGGGTATAAATCCCCATCGTGACTTTTTCGCTAAACCGCTCACTAGGATCGCCTTGAGTCACCAGCTACAAATATATCCACATAATAATGTGGTCTCAACAATTTATCATAGATATTTACAGTTATACCCTCAATGGGCCAAAATTACGAATATGGCCTTCTAACCTAGTGAGGGCCTACATGCATACTAATACACATAATCATGCATCACAGATATCCAAATAATCATGTAACATGCTTTTAATCATTTAAATCACAAATAATCCAGTTATGCCCTCCCAACACACTAATCAAAGCCCTTAAGCCTTATTAGTAAATTTGGGTCGTTACAGAAGTGTAGATCGGTTCTAGTTCATCCAAGGTAATATTATTCATAAGTTCTATTCTTTATGATTCCTTAGTTTTCCTTAAGTTTCTTTCAAATCCTAACTTATGTTTATGGTTTTGTGGTTAGGTGTTTAAGTTCTTTAATCTAAGGTTCTTCTCAGTAAGTTTCCTCTTTGATGGTTTAGTTTCCTTTTCATTTCTATTCTTTAGAAACTCACCATTCTTACTTTTGGTTTTAGGAGTGTTCTAATCCCGCTCTTATTCTCAAATATCCCAGTTTTGGTAAGGAAAATAGGATAGATTTTATATATTTATATGATATGTTATGCTTATGTTATGCTTATGTTATGCTTCTATTATGTTATCTTATATTATGTTATGTTAGTATGTTTATAGTTCTTGGGCACATGATAGTATGTTTATAGTCCTTGGGCACATGACTTGTCTAGCTAGCAAGCCCCAATAATTTATGGGCATATGACTTGCTTGGCTAGCAAGCCCCACAAATCTATGGGCATATGACTTGCTTGGTTAACAAGCCCCAAGCAGTATGATGGCCATTGTAGTCTTATATGATATATGTTTTATAGTATATGATTATGATATAGTCTTATATATATGATTTATGTTATATGTTGTTAGTAGATTTTCCTTGCTGGGCATTAGGCTCACTCCTTTATTTTTTTAGTATGATCCAGGAAACTAGATACGGAGGCAGAAGGATTCTTGGTGGCTTGACTTGTGTATTGAGGATGAATGGAATGAATGAGTTGCGAGTCGATCGAGGATTGTGTTTATTTTAGTTTTTGAATTATGTTTTCTTTTGTAATTCTGCATTTAGTTTTGAACAAATGATTTAAAGTTATGTTTTATGTTTTATTAAACAATGGGTACCCATACCACATTTTATTTTGTAATTTGCACAAAAATTATTTTGGAGTTTTAATAAAGTTATGATTATTTTCTTATGTATGTTTTCTTCAAAATAGTAACTATGTCTATTAGTTTTAATGCTCCAAGGTCTTAAAAATAGTTGGGTCATTACAGACACTCACTGGAGAAAACTTCCTTAAATGGAAGCAAAACATCAACACAATGTTGATTGGTGAAAATGTCGAGTTTGTCAGACTAAGGAATCCCCAGAACGAGCACCGTCTTCGCACTCTCGTGATGGCACAATCTCCACATGTTCGTGATAAACTAAACTATGGTCTGACGCAGCTTATGAACGAGCTTTAGACTTTCGAGTGTATAATGGGTGGACCAAGTAAGGAAGGAGAAAAGAAGACTATTGTTGCTACAGCTGATCCAGCTAAGACTGAAGCTAACCAAGCTTCATCTTCAAAAGCTGGAAACAAGAGAAAAGATGGACAAAACAACAACCCCAATCCTGCAAAGGCTACAAAGACGAGTGCACAACCAAATGCACAGACACATAAGGGGAAGAACAAGGAAAATAAGAAAGGTAAAGGTAAGTGTTTTCACTGCAAAGAGAAGGGGCATTGGAAACAGGATTGTCCCAAATTTCTAGCAGCGAAAAACAAAGGTAATGATTATAGTTCATTTATCTTAGAAACATGTGTTTTAGAGAATGATAAATCTATTTGGATTATTGATTATGGATCTACTAACCATGTTTGCAACTCTTTACAGCTTCTTGAATCATGGGAGGAAGTGGACGAAGGTGGCTTAAAGCTTGGAGTTGGGAACGAAGCGTTCATTGCGGTCTAAGCTAGAGGAAAAGCTCGCCTGAAGTTCGGAAATAAATTTTAAATTTTAAATGATGTATTTTTTTTATTTAGAATTTTAGTAGAAATTTAATTTTAGTTGCCATGTTGCTATTAGAACAATTTGTTATGAATTTCAAAAGTTCTAATATATCTATTTCTTTCAATGGATCACAATTGTGTATTCCACGTTTGGAAAATGGGCTTTATATTCTGCGACCTAGCGAACCTGTTACTCTTAACAATTATTTATTCAAAGTAGCTAAACCTAGGACCAATAAACGTCAAAAGACCAATAACGATAGCATGGCATATTTATGGCATTAGAGACTAGGTCACATTGGCTATGATAAAATTCAAAGAATTAAAAAGGACGGGCCTTTGAGGGAACTCACCTTAGGTGAATTACCTATCTGTGAATCTTGTCTAGAAGGAAAACTGACCAAGTGTCCCTGCAAAGGGTGATAGGGCCAAAGAACCACTTGGATTTGTTCATTCAGATGTTTGTGGACCTTTGAATGTACAAGCCAGGGGTGGTTTTGAGTATTTCGTCACTATCATTGACGATTACTATAGATACTCATGTCTTTACCTAATGCATAGGAAATCAAGAACCTTCCTCTTCTGATCACCGGGGCCTCCACCCTTACCAGAACCCAAAAATGGAGAACTTGTTCTCCTGAACTCCTTTCTGGCTGCATTGTCTCGCCAGATCTTGTTCTCTGCACTCTCATCTGTGAGTGCCTTCTCGACCACCTGTGCATAGGTAGTAACCCCTGCCACAGTGGTAATGCAAACATCTCGGGGTAATCTAGGCTGTAGCCCCTAGAGAAATCTCTCCCTTCTGGTCCCATCAGTGGGTACCAGCTCCATGGAAAACTTTGCCAATCGATCAAACCTCAGGGCATACTCAGTCACTGAAAAACTCCCCTAAAGTAACCTGATAAATTCCTCAGCTTTTGCCGCCCTGATGGCATCGTTATAGTACTTCTCGTTAAACAGAGTCTGAAACTCTTCCCAACTCATGGCATTAATGTTTCTGGTCTGGGATATAATTTCCCACCAAATTCAGGCATCCCCCCGAAACATATACGTGGCACAGGCCACCTTCTCATTACCAGTCACCCTCATGAAGTCCAGGATGGTGGTAATCATGCTCATCCATTGTTCTGCCTTTACAGGATCTGCACTGCCTTAAAAAACTGGAGGTTGTTGCTTTCTGAACCTTTCATAGAGAGGCTCCCATTTGTTACCAACCTCTGGTAGCTGCTTAGCTGCTAGCACTGATACAGGAGGTGCCTCACATAAACTGGCTACTATACGAACCTGCTGTTGTCTCAAGAGGCGGAGTTCTTCTCCCTGCCTCAATATTGTAGCCTACAGATCATTAAATAATTGTTGCCAGTTCTCAGGAGCTGGCTGTGGAATCTGAGCCTAGTCATTATTCTGGCCTTGATCACCCTGGCCAGCTGATGATTCTGTCCCTCTTGAAATTATTCTTATCAACTTATACTATGCTGCAATAGTAAATACGGCCACTTAGGCAATGATAACTAAACCTATTGCCACCTCACGGTCCAACACCAAGCAGATAGTTATCATATTCCACAGTTATACAAATGTACAAATGGATACATGATCATAGCATATAGCATTTAACATGTATAAAGTAATAGTTCATAATGAACAATACTAATAAGCATGTTCTGGCAATATCAGTACTAATAGGCACAACCTTATCAAGGTATCTCATGTATACAAGTAAAGCATTTATAATATATTTAAGCAGTTAAATAAATAACCACATAAATAGTTACCTAACCATGAGTCGAGCTTGACTACAGTGATGAGTGTACATGCCCAGCCAATCTACAGGAACCCTAAACCTTGGCATGCTCTGATACCAAGTTGTAACGCCCTGGTTACTCCCAGATCGTTATTGTGATCGTTGAACCGTGCTTAACTCGTTAATCGAGTTCTTTGGTTATAAACGTGCATCTAGGTGTTATTAATAGGTTAAGGTGAAAAACCAATCAAAAGAAAAGGATATGTTTTATTTAAAACATAAAACTATTCATGGGCCCATAAAATATGTTTACAAGTTATTTACCATACAAAATGGTCATTAGAGACTATTTACAACCCGCCGACCTAAGAGGTAAAAATAGGCTAAACCCCCTAGTTCCTCTGAGAAACTCCTTGGACGTGGTGGTCAAGCGGCCGTATATGTACACATCGCCACCTAAGCTCTCCACTCAAGGCTGGGTGAGCTTTTCTTTCCCTTTACCTGCACCAAATAACACCCATGAGCCAAAGCCCAACAAGAAAACTCAATAATGCATGAATATAATATTAGATCATGATAATCATCCAGGACTTATAGTCCTAAACTGATGAGTGACAGATGAATAAGTCACTAACATGGGATTCCACACCCTTTACAAATAAGTTATCAAGTCACTAGCTTAAACAGGGTAAGTGACTGATGAGCGAGTCACCAATGTAAACCAAGTGAGTGACCATGGAGTCACTACTGTGGGTTTCGTACCCTTAGCCATGTGACGATATGGTCACCTGGGCCTTTTGGTCCTCGCTCTGAGTAACTAGTCATAGAACTAGACAAGCGCTTTTAGTTTTCATCGAACTATGGGTCGGTCCGGAATTAATGCTCATGATGAGTCATTCAATGCTGATGTTGATTAGATCTATTCTTTCATTGGATTTGTGTTCATAATTCTTTTGTCACTCCTGACTCTTAGGTCAGTAACATACGACCAGTGCTCAAAACTACTGTCGAACCTGACTAGTAAGTCATAGCTTCATAGCTAGTTTTGACACCATTGCCGGTTCTGACTAGTAAGTCAGTTCCATTCATAAGTAAGCAATATTTTTCTAAGCATTTGATATGCAATCAATGTCCACATTTAAACACTAAACATGCCTCAATAATAACCATGCATGTCACATATGGGGTGCAGTTTTTTTACCTCTGGTTCGAGCGAGAAATAGTAAAAGAACGACCCTTGAGAACGATCGACCTTTTGATTCCTTAGCGGTTACCTAGTCATAACCAATTATAACCATTAAGGTCTTGACCTAAACCTCACTCCCGCGACCCCGAATTGTACCCAAACGGTGAGTAGATTCGATTCCGAGCCTTAAGGATTGAAACCCTGAGCCAACAACCCTTTAAAATGCCCAAAACCAAAATCTGAAGGAGTAGGGTAGCGCTACCCCACTAGCGCCCCAACGCTCAAGACAGATCCAAAGCCATCCTAAGTAGCGCTGTAGTGCCCATATGTGGGCGCTACATCGCTACACACAACTAGCTTTGCCTAGAACCAAAAGCTTCCAAACCTCATTTTAAGTCCCAAATGAACCCAAAAACCATCTACACAAGTCCTAGGCATCACAACCAAAGTAACCCTAGCCAAAAACTCCCATCAATTCCCCTCAACCAACTTAGAAAACCAAGCTGAAAACTAAACCAAAAACAGAGCAAAGCTAGAGTTTTAATGGCTAGAAGCTTACCTCAAGCTCAGATTAGGATCCTCTTCAATGGTGGAACACAATCCTAAGCCCTCAAAATCCACTTCCCTAGCTTGAATCCTCAAGAACAACTCAAAAATCAAAAGGAAAAAGAAGAAGAAAAGATGTACGAGAGGAATGTTTTCTATGCTCTATTTTAGCCAACTTCTACAACCTTCAATAGCTTAAGTATATCATATGGTGAAAAGACCCTTTTACCCCTAGGTCATTTAAGGTTTTCTAAAGACTCCCCAAGGGTAAAACCGTCCTTTCCTGCCTATTTTGTTAATCATAATTAACACCCTTTGATTCCCATTATTCTCATAATTCTCAAATACCAATAATTCATATCCCATCACCCTTTAATTCCTGGCAATGCTCCAATCATTAAATCACCCCGAGGCTCACCCCGAGCCCCGAACTTAATCCCATTATGACTAAACCGCCAACTTTCACTCAAAGATCATCTCGTGCCGAATAGCTCGAACAAATCCACATTATAATGTGGCCTCAAAAATATTTCACTGACATGCATACAAATATACAATTACACCCTCAACAGGCCAAATAACCAAAATATCCCTGTGATGAAATGTGGATCCACATGCATGCATTTAACATCATATTATAATATAATTCACTTAAACATGCATATAATAGTTTAATGGCATAATAAAACAATTATGGCCCTCCTGGCCTACTAATCCAACCATTAAAACACATTAGGGATTTTGGGGCATTACAGACAAATTCCATGAAAGGACGTCTACCGTCTCACCATGGAATTCAACTTTCAAAGAAGCAGTATCCTTAGACTCCTGATGGAGAAGCGTAAAGCAGTTTGCGATCTCAGATTCCACCATTGAGGCTGAGTACATAGCTGCGTCTGAAGCAGCTAAGGAAATTGTTTGGCTAAAGAAGTTCTATTTAGATCTTGGTGTTATTCTAGATATGGATAAACCACTTGTGTGGTTTTGTGACAACACAAGAGCGATTTCCAACTTGAAAGAACGTAGAAGTCACAAGAGGAGTAAGCGTATAGAAAGGAAGTATCACATCGTTCGAGAATATGTGGCCAGGGGAGATGTGAAGGTTATGAAGATTGCATCTGAAGACAATCTTGGTGATTCTTTTATGAAGACACTGCCAGAAGCTACATTTGATAAGCATATCAAAGAAATGGGATTAGTAGAATTAAGGCATTAGTTGCAATTAGTGCAAGTGGGAGTTTGTTGGGGTTTTATGCCCTAATTAAAACCCAATTTCTTTGTAATCTCATTTTATTATCAATAAAAGAATATAAATCAATTTTTGACTTGGTCAATCAATTTGCTCACATGTTTTATTTTCATGATTATTTGTTTAATATAAACTTCGATTAAATCCCGAGCATATAGCTAACCATATTTATAGTGACGTAATCACAGTGGAATATAAATATGATTATATGTCAAAAATAAGTTAGTCCTAAGATTGGTCACTGCACAGGATTTACACTGACTTGGCAATCCACAATATGATCTACTTACACATCATAGTGTTATGTTCTTTCCAGAACATTAGCAAAGTAGATAAGATCAGATGTATTTGTTACATCGAACTGGATCGATATTGACAGTAGAAAGGATAAGCAAACATATCATCATTATCTATTCTAGTCATATCATATAGTTGACCATAGGTCAATTCAATCTCAATTCTGAGTGGTTAGTACTCTAACTGATTGTATTATTTGAGTTCTTTGACTTGTTCGTTACCAGCTTACCCTATGGACTAGCCCATACTTACATATTGGGAACTAGGTAGTATAATTGAGTGGGAGTGTTATTCATAGATATGAACATCTATAGTTTCTGATGAAGAAGTGAAATGATGGTTTCCTTTTAAATTGGTTCAAGGTGCTAAATGATAGAGATCTCATTTCAATAAGTAATATTAGTTTACTGAAACATCAATTAGAAAGAACTAAGTGTTTTAAGGATAAAATACAATGAGGGGTGAAACAGTATTTTAGTCCCAACTCATTGTAAACCATCTATAGTGGATTGAGTGAAAATTATGGTTATAACAATGGATAATTAATAACATATCTATATTTCTTATAGAGTGTTCTATGAATTCAAGAGTGCAATTCTGAGACATTAGTGGAGTCACGAGAAATTAATAAGTTAGTAAATTTCTTTGTTAAATTTATGATAACTTATTGGAGCTTAATTTCATAGGCCCATGGTCCCCACTGTACCTTGGATAAAATCATCTAAATAATCTCAATTAATTGATTTAATTATCAATTATAATTATCAAAGTTGACAAGGTCAATTTTGGATAGTTTCATAGAGTTATGTAATTTAGAGAAGAAAAGAGAAATTATGGCAGATTTATTAATTATAATAAAATGGTATCTAAATTAATAAATAAGTTTAAATCAAGGTTCAAATTATAATAATTAATTTGATAAAGGATTTAAATAATTATTTAATTAATTAAATCAACAGAAAATAATATAGACCTTGATTTTAAGTCCAACAAGATTATAATTAAATGGGAAATTTCACAGGCCTAAAGCCCATGATAATTTTGACTTAGGCTGATTATTGGCTATTATTTTATTGATTTTTTAATTAAATAAGTGACCTAATTGAGTCTATAAAAGGAATGCTAAGTGAGAGTTGGAAATAAATTACAGAAGACTATTCAATAGAAAATCATAATATCTAGTCTTGATGCTCTAGGTTTTAGATTCTCTCTATAGCAAAAGTCATTTTCTAAGCCTCAATATTATTTTCTCTTCTTCTCTTTGTATCTATCTCATGCTTTGAGAATTGCCCACTCTAGTCTAGGTGATTCTAAGGATACTAGGAAGGTTGTGAAGAAAATTGAATAATGGTTCAGTTTCTTGGTGATACCCTAGGACAGAAAGTATACAAGGGTTAGAGAAACTAAAGGAAGGACTCAAGAATTTCGCTTCCCAATAATGTAAGTGTTCTTATCATTATCTTTGTATGAATTCAATTTTAGAAACATGTTCTAGGTTTTCTTATATTAATTTGTTTAATATAAGATTTACATGAAAATAAACAAGATTCTGTATAAGTTTTCCCAACACTAACCTCTCTGATATCTGCCTGAAACTAAATAATTTCCTTGGGTCCTTCAAACTCAATGCATCAGCCACCACATTGGCCTTCCCAGGATGGTATAGAATGTCGCAGTCGTAATCCTTTAACTATTCCAGCCAATGCCTTTGGCGCATATTCAAGTCCTTAGTGAAGAAGTACTTGGAACTTTTATGGTCGTTGTATATTTCCTACTTCTCTCCATACATATAATGCCTCCAAACATTTAGTGAAAATACCATCGCTGCCAATTTCAGATCATGAGTGGGATACCTCTACTCGTACTCCTTCAATTGTCTTGACGCGTAGGCTATCACCTTTCCAGTTTGCATCAACACACACCCCAAACTCTGCCTCGACACATCGCAGTAGACTACAAACTTCTCATTGTCTAATGGGAGACTCAATATCGAAGCGGTGATTAGTCACCACTTCAACTCCTTGAAACTATTCTCGCATCTATCCATCCAGACATACCTGCTCTTCTTACATGTCAGCTCACTCAAAGGTGTGGCTATTCTGGAGAATCCCTCAACGAACCACCGATAGTACCTTGCTAATCCCATGAAACTCCTAACTTCTGGTACATTGCTCGGCCTGGGCCATTCTCTCACTACCTCAATCTTGCTTGGGTCTACCAGAAGCCCCTTCTTACTGACAATAAGGCCCAAAAATGTTACCTGGGTTAACCAAAACTCACATTTGCTGAACTTATCAAATAACCTATGCTCTCTCAACCGTTGTTGTACCAAGCGACGATGTTGCTCGTGCTTTGTCTCTGAATGGGAGTACACCAGTATATCATCGATGAATATGATCACAAACTTGTCCAAATAATCCCTGAAGACCTTATTCATCAAGTTCATAAAGGTTTCTGGGGCATTGGTTAATCGAAAGGACATGACCAGGAATTTGTAATGTCCATACCTCGTGCGAAGTGTGGTCTTTGGTATGTCCTCCTCTCTAATCCTTAACTGGTGGTAGCTGGACTGAAGGTCAATCTTCGAGAACATCATCTTCCCCTATTGCTGGTCAAACAAGTTGTCGATCATGGGCAGTGGGTACTTATTTTTAATGGTCAACTTATTTAACTCCCTATAGTCGATGCACATCCTTAAGAATCCATCCTTCTTCTTGACGAACAACACTGGAGCACCCCATGGCGAAAAACTAGTTCTGATGAATCCTAAATATAGTAACTCCTACAACTGAATCTTAAGTTCCTTGAACTCTGTTGGAGCCATTATATAAGGTGTCCTAGATACTGGCACGAACTCTATGACGAACTCGATCTCTCGATGTGGTGGCAACCCTAGCAAGTCAGCTGGGAATACATCAAGAAACTCACATACTAATCTAGTCTCACCCAGTCCAACTGAAACAATCCTCGAGGTATCCACTATGTTTGCTAGGAATCCTATGCAACCTTCTTGCATTAGGTCTCTAGCCTTCAGTGTAGAGATCATAGGTACTCGTGGTCCACTCACTACCCCACAAATACAAAAGGTACCTCCCCTTCCGGTTCAAAAGTCACCATTCTTCGCTTGCAGTCAATCATTGCCCCATACTTTGATAACCAATCCATTCTTATAATCATATCAAATTCATCCATTGCTAGCTTGATTAGATTAACAGAAAACTCCCTATTGTCTATCTCTACTAGTAATGCTCTAACCCATCTATTAGAGCTTACCAGTTCCCCAGTTGGCCACAAAATCCTGAATCCCCAGCATACATGTCACAAGGCCTACACAGACGATCTATCACTCTAGCAGATAGAAACAAATGAGTAGCTCTTGAATCAATCAATGAAGTAAATGAAGAACCGACACTAGAAATATGACCTGTCATGAACGAGGCACTAGCCTCAGCCTCAGTCTAGTCAAGGTGAATACTCTGGTTGGATTGAGTCTGTCGCTCTTCTTCGGTTCTTCTTTTCTGGCTCATGGGCAGTCCTTCCTCAGATGACTAACACTCCCACAAGCGGGCTCTGACTCTACACTCTTCCTGATGTCGTCGCCTACATCGAGGACACTCTAGGAAACTCCTCCAGTTGTCTCCCCTGCCCTAGTGGCCACTAAAAGCACTGCGTGCCCTTCAATCTGAACAAGGAGGAACAAAATAATATGAGGCCTTTCTCTTCTACTCATTGGGGCCACTACCCCAGCTAGAACCAGTAAAACAAGGCATCACACCTTGTGAGGCCCTCTCTCCATATTTGATCCTCAGCCCCCTAAGCAGTAAGGGTCTTCTCCACTACCTGTACATAGGTGGTAGTCCTTGGATCTAGTGGTATCTTGACATCAAGGGCTATCGTGATGTTCAGCCCCTGTACAAACTGATCCCTCTGCGAAATATCAGTAGGCACGAAGTCCGATGTGAACTTCACCAACTAGTCAAACTTCAGTGTATACTCTATAACCGTCATTCAGTTCTGAGTCAGGTTGACAAACTCATCCACCATTGTAGCTCGGACTGTAGAACTGTAGTATTTCTCATTGAAGATGTCTCTAAATTCTTCCCGAGTCATAACTGCCACATCCCTCCTTTGGGACACAACGTCCCACCAAATGTGGGTGTCTTCCCTCAACATGTAGCTGGCATAGGACACCCTCTCATTCCCTTCAACCCTCATGAAATCCAAGATGGAAGAAATCATGTTCATCCACTGCTCTACCTGCAGTGGGTCTGGATCGCCCTCAAAGGTGGGGGGGTGCTACTTCCTAAATCTTCCATATAAAGGATCCTACCTATTCTCCATCACAGGCTGGGCTAACACTAGTGCCACAACCAGTGGAATATGTAACCCAATACCCTGAGGAGGGGCCTATTGCCTCAACTCTCGGAGCTCATCTTCCGTTCGTTGAAGTCGGGCTTTCATTTCAGCAAACAACTATTGCAAATTCTGTGGGGCAGGTGGAGGGTCCTGACCCTGGTTGTCATCTTCGGCCCTATTGTCACAGAGTCTGATCGATCACTGAGGCATAACTTCAATATGTCTGCTATCAATGACGTCGCACATTTGGCATGATAACAACATCCAAAAACCACCTCTTAGTCCCATTAGACAATCACAAATAACAAAGTAACACATCGCACAAAACAAAAGCATATAGCAATCAAGGGGTCGTGCCCTGGCATCATGCATATATAAACACATTTATTATGCTCTATCTATACATTCATAAAAATAGGGAAACTTAAACAAGTCGTTAAGCACATAATTCATTTATTACATACCAACCCTGAGTCGAGCTTGTCACTAGCAACGAGCGTACATGTTTGGTCGATCTCCAGAAACCATAAACCTTGGCACACTCTGATACCAAGTTGTAAGTCCCTACTTCCTTACAGTCGTTACCATGTGATTTACAAATGTGCCATTAGCTCGCTAATCGAACTTTTAGATTAAAAAGTGAGATTGGATTAAAATAAAAAATCATTGACAATATTGAATATAAAAGATTTGGAAATTCATTAAAATCATAAAAAGATACATTTGGGATCCCAAAATACTGTTTCGAAAATGTATTACAACTTAAAAATGTAGATATATTTGACCTAAGTGACAAAGCTAATCATACAACATACTTCCCAAAATAACCTTGGTCGTGGCAGCCAGGTAGGTCGAACATGTACACGCTGCTCCACGCTATCCAACTCATGGTTGGTCGACCTTTCCCTTGCCCTTACCTGCACCATAGAGCTCCCGTGAGCCGAATCCCAACAAGAAAACTTAACGCATAACAAATCACATATCAATCCAACAATATACAACAAAATTGTCAACAGACTAAACACATAGCAGCCTACGCCAACCCAGGTGCTTTACCAAGTCGTGGGTTTGCGGTATTCACTGAGAAAATGGATACAACTGTAATGACCCACTATTCTAGACTTTTGGACCATTAACGAAACTCTACATACAAATCCTTAATAAAACTTACATTTGCGAAAATACCATAACTTTATTGGAAACTTGTAGAAATAAGAGTTACTTTCATAAAATAAGTAGGATATGGGATCCCATTGTCTTAAAAACAAAACATAATTTAAAATAAAAAGGAGTTACATAGAAAGTGCGGAAAAATACATGTAAAACCATAAAAAGGTAAAACAAGACTGCATCCTCGAAAATCGAACTCTCGACTCCTTGACTCCATTCACCACCGATACACATTCTCCCAAGCATCCACGAATCTTTCCCGCCACTATAGATATTTTCCTGCACATATAAACAAAAAGGAATGAGCCTAATGCCTAGCAAGGAAAATCTAACACATAGTTCATAAACATAAATTTCATAAGAAACATAATAAACTTAACATAACACTTATATCATGCACATACTATAATGGCCATTATTACTTGGGGTCCCATAGACTAATAAAATCATATGCCCATTAGATTAGTGGGGTCCTACTAGCTAAGTAGGTCATATGCCCATAATCTATTTGGGGCTTGTTAGTCAAATGGGTCATATGCCCAAGCCTACAAACATACATATTTCATAAGATATTTTATAACATATTTCATAGCATAAAACATAAGATAACATAAGCATATAACATATAGATTCTATCCTATTTTCCTTACCAAAGCTACCGGGATATGAGGACAGAGTTGGGACTTTTGGAACACTCCTAAATCCATATATAACAGGGTGAGTAGATTTGAAGAAAAAGAAATGAAAGGAATGGAAGGACTAAACCTTGAGAAAAATACTTACCAAAACCTTTTTGCTCAAGAACTTAGATTTCCTAACCAAAATAAAGATTAAGGTTAGAGGCTGAGTAGAAGACTATGAGAACTTAAAAGAACAAGTATAGATATGAACTAGAGTTTTGGGTTACCTTGAAGACTTGTAAGACCAATCTACACCTCAAACCGAAATACTATAAAACCTTACTTCCCAAAGTGTTTGATAAGCTTATGATGATCAAGCTTATGATTCCCCAACCCAGGTGTTTACACTCTCACACTCACTTAGCACTTGCAGCCTCTGAACTTAGAGCAAAAGATGAATAATGGCTGGGTACTAGGTCCTATTTATAGAGTTTAGGAATGAAAGGATCTTAATTTTACTTGAATAAAAATAATAGCTTTTTAGGTGAAAATAATTTGAATTATTGTTCAGCAGAGGCTGAAGACTCGTTCAAAAAGATGCTGGACTTATCAAGAGGTTGAATGGCTGAATGGAAAACGATTTCAAAATGTTTCAAAATATACTGAAGGAGGCGATATATCGCCCCTTGTAGGCGATATATCGCCTAGGCCAGTATGCCCAAGGCTGTCGTGCATCGTCTCGTGTTTTCCGTATCTACGTGTTGCGATATATCGGAATACGCTGATTATTTAAACACGAAATTACACATTTTTAGCTAAATTTGAATGGGGTAAACAGCCTTGACTAAGCCCTCAACGTATTAAAAGCTGCTGACTGGCCTTATAGCATTCAAACTTTACCCCTTATTAAATTTAATCCTCAAAATACTTAATCCTTAATCACCCATACATAACATGTGCTTAAAATCCTATTGGTTCTTATCTAAACCTTATAGTATAATAAATATTATCCTTAATATCAGTCATATTAATCAAACCTTAGGTTAACATCAATATTCTTAAACTATAGGTTAAACTTAGAAAATCTATAAGTACTACTATGAGTGTCCAAATAATTCCCGGTCTGAACCAAAAATCCACAGTTACAAAGATAATACTATAAATACTATAATACTACTATCTAACTAGCTAAGTAAAGTTCTTGGACTCTACAACAACACCCTTAGAGGGTCTCGTCCGAGCAGCCTGCACTCAGCATGCTTAACGTCGATCCCGGTCCTTCCCGTACCCAACCTTCATCGTTCTCGGCCTTCATCTTTTGTTCATAAGCATGCACAACGCAACATAGCATTCAAAATTATTCACAAATATATTAAATACAAATAAGAGGGCCCTGCCCTGAAACACAAATAATGGGGCCACACCCTGCTCTACAGGGACAAACAATATTCTTTCTTGTGTCCTGAGCTGATAGATTAACACGATCCCGAGCACGATACCCTAACCCGATCTTTGACGTAAAACCTAGTCACAATGCATGAATAATAACAATCCATTAAGCCCTAAACTAAATAAGAACTTCATAATATTATTCTAGCTTCCGAGACCTCGAATCCTACTAAACTAGGTAGTAAGATCATTCCCGAGCCCTAACATTTGGGTTCTCGAGCTTAAAACCCTCAAATGGCCAACATTTCCTATTTGAGTTGTGGTCCAGCCCCTTAAGGACCGCAGTGAGCTTAAGTCAGAGAGCCTTGGGATCTCATCAAAGGAACATGGGCAGCGACATGCCTCAGCTTGCATCGCGGCGCTTGGGCAAAATTCAAGGCTCCCCCAAGCCTCTAAGTTCAAGCGAGGTGCGACACCTGAAGAACAGGGCCGCATCGCGAGTCCTAAAACCCAGAAATCCCGTGCATTCTTCTGTGTTTTTTCCCTAGCCTTACTTACAAAGTCTTAGCCAAACCAATCCCTATACTCGGAATTCAACCTACAGTTCATTTCCAAGCAGCATAACTAACCCAGTTACCCAAAAACTTACTCACCAACTCATCAAAACTTAAAGATCACATCCCATAGTTTAACCCCATAAAACCTCAAAATCAAAATTGAAAACTCAGTAAAATCTTCAAAAATTCATACCTAGGCTGGCTATTTAACATGAGCCAATTCCAATCTCCACAAGCTTCAGCCTCAAATTCAAAGCCCCACCACCAGAATTTTCCAAAATTGCTTAAGTCTCCTACAGAAGGAAAGAGAGAGAGAGAGAGAGATAGATAGAGAGAGAAAGCTGAGAAGAGTCTAAATGTTTCTCCTTAGTACTAGTGTGATGTTGGCTTAAGTCTATCCTAGCTACGTAATGACCAAAATGCCCCTAAGTCTATCCTGAATCCTTTAATGCCACCAAGGGCTATCCTGTCACTTGCCACATCCCGCTAATTCCTCGAGTGTTCCTATAATTCCCCATTTAATCCCCGACATACTTAACAATTGCTAAATCGCTGCCTGTTAGCCAGTAATCCCAAACACGCACTACGTTCCCATAATATCCCTAGGCTCACCCTAAGTCGGGTACTCGACCTAGTTGTGACTATTTTGCTATTATGCTCCCTAGGACCGTCTCGGATCAAATATCACAAATATATCACCAAAATCTGTGGTATCAAGCACACCATGGATATAATTCACATTTATGCCTCAACGGGCCAAAATTATGATTATGCACCTATTAACCAAAATGGGCCCACATGCATATTTGTTTTACCAAAACATGCATTTCTCATCACATAATCGTTTAATCCACATAATATCATAATTGAATCAATTATTGGCCTCATGGTACGCTAATCAAGGCACTAAGGCTTGTTAGAAAATTTGAGACGTTACACCCAACATACAAACCCCACGTGTGCATGGGCCATGCACACATGGTAGAAGTTGCACTGCAACTCTATGCACACAACAATCTCACATAAAATCATAGAGAATAATGCCAATTCTAACAGTTAATCCTTCATGGTTACAAAAAAAAAAATCATACGTTTGAATGTAAAAATGGACTTGCATGTAACATGTATACGTGAGAGTGTTCTTAAAATTAACGTTCAAATTGATAATTATACTTGTTCATTTTATAGATGTTAGATATATATTAGCAGTATAATTAGCTCTAAATTAGGACTAATTAGTTTCCTTTATTCTCATATTTTCCTAGAATAGCTTCCGAAGTTTGTGTATAAATACATGTTATTTTCTCAATAAAATATACAAGAATACATTTATCTTCACCATTGTTTACATGGTATCAGAGCATAATTTGAAATTAGGGTTTATCACAAAATTGGGATTTACAATTAGGGTTTGTTATTTATCTATCTTAGGGTTCCATTTTTTGAAAAACCCTATATAGAGAGTACTTGGACTCTCACCGTCAACACCATCTGACTACACAGCGACTGATCGACAAAACCCTGGTGTTTGGTGGCTGGAATCCTAGCGGGTAAGCTCCACGAGCCTTTTGAAGAATCGACGATGACACCCACGCGTCAGCGCGTGTATGCGTGTGAGCCTCTTTTCGGTCATTTTTCTGCCAGTTGGCTTTTTTAGTTTTTCTGACTTAGTGTTGCAATTTGTTTTTCTACCATTGCTTTCTTGTTTTGTAATTGTTGAGGTTTGTTCGTCATCCTTTTTTGTGATTCTTCCTTTTCTGTGATCGCTGTCCTTATGTCGTTATTTAAGCATTATGGCAGAAAATAAAACTTCTATTATGATGGATGTGGTACCAGTATTGTCTAAAATCACCGACCATAAACTCAATGGTTCGAACTATTTGGATTGGAGCAAGACTATTCTCCTTTATCTATAGAGAATTGACAAAGATGATCACTTGACTAGTGATCCTCCAAAAGCAGATTCGAAGGAGAAAGATGATCTGACATGGATTAGGGAGGATGCTCACTTATTCCTTCAGATTCAAAATTCTATTGATAATGAGGTAATTGTCTTGATCAATCACTACAAATTTGTTAAAGAACTATTGAAATATTTGGAATTTTTATACTTTGGAAAAGGAAATCTCTCCGGTATGTATGAGGTGTGAAAAGCATTTTATCGTGTGGAAAAACAAGATCAATCCCTCATAAACTATTTGGCATTAAAAAAAAACGTATGAGGAACTTAATACGATGTTGCCCTTTAGTCTTGATGTGAAGGTTCAACAATGTCAGCGGGAGTAGATGGCTATCATGAGCTTTCTAGCGAGGCTCTCCCCTGAATTTGATTATACTAAAACACAAGTTCTTTCTGGGTCTGATATCTCATCTTTGCAAGACGTCTTCAGTTGTGTTCTTTGCACTGAAATTACTCCATCTTTTCTTCTTACTAGAGCTTTGGTAAGTCGAGTTAATAGTAATGTGTCTGGGAGATCTTGTACCTCAAGTGGACACAAAGGGGGAAATTCACAAGGATTTGACAATCAAACATCAGATTCTGGAGGCATTGTTTGCAACTATTGTAAAATGATCTGTCACACCAAATTTGAGTGTTGAAAGTTGCAATTTAAAAATTAGTAAAGACAGTTTGCTAATGTTGCAAGCACTAGTGATGCATCTGACAAATTGGTCATTACTTCTACTGATGAATTAGCCAAGTTCTCACGGTACTAGGAATCACTTAAGTCGTCATCTCCTTCTATCATTGTTATTGCTGATTTAGGTAAAACTAATGCATGCTTTCTTTCCACATCCTCAAAATGGGTCATTGATTCTGATGCCACATATCACATGATAGGTAATTCTAGTCTCTTTTATACTTTTCAGTCTCATAGTTTCACTTCTACTGCTACCTTAGCTAATGGGTCACCATCTTCTGTTCTTGGATCTAGCACTATTACTCCTACACCTTTGCTTACTTTGTCATCAGTCTTACACTTAACTAATTTATCATTTAATTTTCTTTCTGTTAGTGAACTCACTCGTAATATAAATTTCTACATCTAATTATTTCCCGATTATTGTTTATTTCAGGATCTTATGACGAAGAAGATTATTGGTAAAGGAAGTGAATATGGCGGCCTGTATGTTCTTGATTCACTGCCACCAACTTCTATTGCTTGTTCGAGTGTCGCTTTCACTTTTGAGGCTCATTGTCGGTTGGGCCATCCATCCCTTCCTTTACTTAAGAAACTTTTCCCCCAATATAGTAAGGTGTCTTCATTAGATTGCGAGTCGTGTCAGTTTTCCAAACATCATCATCTTAGTTCGAGTCCTCGAGTCAATAAACCTGCTAGTGTTCCTTTTGAATTGGTTCATTTTGATGTTTGGGGTCCTTCACCTATTTTTTCTAAACCTGGATTCAGGTATTTTGTTACTTTTGTAGATGATTATTCTCGTGTAACTTGGTTATATTTAATGAAAAATCATTCTAAGTTGTTTTATATATTTTGTGCATTTTGTGATGAGATTAAAAATCAATTTAATGTTTCTGTTCGTCCTTTGCGAAGTGATAATGCCAAAGAATATACATTTGTTTTTTTTCACTCGTATATGATTCAACATGGCATACTTCATAAAACTTCTTGTGTTAATACTGCATCCCAAAATGGTGTAGCAGAACGTAAAAACAGACATCTTCTTGAAACTGCACGTGCCCTCTTATTTCAAATGCATGTTCCAAAACCTTTTTGGGCTGATGCAGTTTCTATAACATGTTTTCTCATTAATCGCATGCCATCCTCTGTTCTTAATGGTGAGAATCCCTATAAAGCTCTTTTTCCCAACAAGTCATTATTTCGAATTAATATGAGGATATTCGATAGTACTTGTTTTGTTCGGGATGTTCGTCCACATGTCACTAAATTAGATCTCAAATCATTGAAGTGTGTTTTTTCTTGTTTATTCTCGTCTTCAGGAAGGTTACAAATGTTATTGTCCTAGTCTTAATAAGTATCTTATCTCAATTAATGTTACCTTCATGGAAGATACACCATACTTTCCCTCCTCGCCTGTTCTTACTAGTCAGGGGGAGGATAATGATTGGTTGGTCAATTATATCACATCCTATAAACCTATCCCAACACTAGCTCCTGCTAAGCCTCCTATCATTCAAGTCTACTCCAAACGTCCACCTCCTGATTCATGTCTTGCACCTACTCCTTCATCATCAGATCTAGACCCGAGCAATGATCTTCCTATTGCATTGCACAAAGGTAAACGCTAGTGTACTTATCCCATTTCTTCTTTTGTTTCGTATAATAGCTTGTTGTCTTCTTCTTGTTCTTTTATTTCTTACTTTGATTCTATATCTATTCCTAAAACTTTTCGTGAAGCCATCTTTCTTCTTGGTTGGCATAATTCTTTAGATTACAATGGTACTTGGGACTTGGTAGATTTACCTTCAGGGAAACGGGCTATAGGATGCAAATGGGTGTTCGTAGTTAAGGTAATTTGGATGGATCAATGGCTCGATTGAATGCTCGTCTTGTCGCTAAAGGCTATCCTCAAACCTAAGGTGTGGACTATTCAGATACTTTTTCTCCTATTGCAAAATTGACATCTGTTCGATTATTTATTTCGATGGCAGCTACTTATAATTGGCCTATGCATCAACTTGACATTAAAAATGATTTTCTTCATGGTGATTTTTCAGGAGGAGTTGTATATGAAGCAACCTCCTGGTTTTGGTTCTCAGGGGGAGTATGGACGAGTTTGTAGTCTTCGAAAAACTTTATATGGTTTGAAATAGAGTCCTCGTGCTTGGATTGGAAAATTTAGTCAAGCTGTTGAGCAATTTGGTATGATGAAAAGCAAGTATGAGCATTCGGTGTTCTACAAACAATCAGTGTAATGTCCCAAATTCCCTAATGTTGTTTAATGCCTGGATTAGGGGGCCAAGAGGGCCATAATTTATTTATTATGCAATTATGTGATTAAATGCATGAATATGTGAATTATAGGATGATAATTGCATGCCTATGGGCCCAGTTCTTATTAGAAGGGCATTTTCATAATTTGGATCTATTAAGAGCATATTTGTATATTTATGTGCATGTTTGTGATTTATTGATGATAGCACATTATTATGAGTCGAGGTAAGTCTTGGGGTAATTTCATGCTTAGTACATTACCGGGAATGAATGGCTAATGGGATATGATTTAATTATTATTTAAGGATATTGGGAATAACGGGAATTGGAGGACATTAATTATGATTAACGGGATAGACAAGAAATGATTGTTTTGCCTTTGAGTGGCTATAAAGGAGCTAATTGACCCTAGGGATATTTTTGTCTTTTGACCATGGGATATGTTTAAACTTAGAGGGCGGTAGAAGGTTAAGGCTAAAGCAAAATAGAGTTCTCTCTCCATCTCTTTCTCTCTCTCGGGTTGTGATTTTTGAAGCTAAGCTTGAGGATTCATCTTGGGGAATCAAGGCTTGAGGATTTAGGATTGTGGTTGGCAGCTATAGGGGATTCAATTATGTGTTTAAGGTAAGGTTTTTAGCTGAAGTTTAAGGTTTTTTTTTTCTTTCTGTTTTAAGGTTATCTTTAAGCTTTGCATTATGATTGTAGAATTGGGTATTTGGTGAGGTTTTAAGTGTTTCAAAGCTTAGGTTTTGTTGGTTGAGTGCTGGTAATATTGTGATAATGATTGGTTATGATTTGGGGATTGAATAGGTGAAGGTTTTGGATGGTTTGAATTGAGAGAAGGGCAGGGGAGCTGGGTTCGCAGGGTCAAGTTGCAATCGAGTTCATGCAAGTCACGACTTGAACCCATTCCAGAGCCTCCCCTGGGCTCTGTCTAGCAGGCACGTCGTGACCCACTAGGTCAAGTCACAGCCCACCCCTGGTACCCCAAACAGAGGCTCTCTGTCTTGCACGCGCCCCGCCACCCATTGGGTCAAGTCGCAGCCCGCCCCTCCCTTATGTGCCAGGATGGTTTTTTAAGGGTTTTAAGCGCGGGTTTGCATTTCCTAAGGCTCGGAATGAAATATACTAACCGTTTTAGTACGATTCGAGGTCCCGGGAATGGGGTTTAGACCATGAACCTTTTATAATTTATTTTCTTAATGGGATTTCATATTTGGTTATGACTAGGTGACCACTAAGGGACTTAAGGACCGATCGTTCTCAAAGGTCGATCTTTTATTATTTCACGCTCGAACCAGAGGTAAGAAAACTACACCCAGTGTGTGACATGCATGATTATTGATGAGGCATGTTGAGTGCTCTATATATGGACATTGATTTCATAGTAAATGCATAGTAGCTTTCCTTATCTGTGTATGGCACTGACTTATTAGTCAGGGAACGACAATGGTATTTAGTATTGTTCGTGAAGCTGTGACTTATCAGTCAAGTTCAGTGGTGATACTAAGCACTGGTCGTATGGTATTGGCTTAAGAGTTAAGAACAACATTAATGTATTTAACACAGGCCAAAATGATTAGATCTAATAACCTTGAGCATGAAATGCTTGAATGACCCTAAGGTCGAAGAAAACTAAAAGTGCTTGTTTAGTCTAAAGGCTAGTTACGTAGAGCCAGGGCCAAAAGGCTCAGGTGACTGAACGTCACATGGCTTAGGGAGCGGATCCCCATAGATAGACTTATTAGTCATCTATTTAGAGAGTGACTTATTAGTCATCTACCCAAAGATAGACTTATTAGTAATCTATTCAGAGAGTGACTTATTAGTCATCTATCTAGAGATATACCTATTAGTCATCTATTCAGAGAGTGACTTATTAGTCGTCTATCCAGAGATAGACTTATTAGTGATCTATTAAGAGTGTGACTTATTAGTCACCTATCTGATTACGGTGCGGAAACCCAGAGTGTGACTCATTATTTGGTTAGGACTGCAAGCCCCATAATGATTACCAGAATCATTTATTGATATTACATACATGCAGTAATAATTTTTCTTGAGTGGAGAGCTTAGGTGACAATGTGTACATATGTGGCCGCTTGACCACCACGGCCAAGGTGTTTCTCAGAGGAACTAGGGATTAACCCTATTTTTGCCGCATAGGTCGGCGGATTGTAATTTTTATACTGTAATTATCATTTTGGATTGTAAATATCTTTGTAAACACTTTTATGGGCCCATGTATTGTCTAATGTATTAAATAAAATATATCCATTCCTTTTCACCGAAATTTTTTACCCTGGCCTATTAATTACACCTAGATGCATGTTTATAACCAAATGACTCATTTAATGAGTTAAGCACTGATTAATGTCCACAGTAACGGTCCTGGAGTAACCGAGGCGTTACAACTTAGTACCAGAGTGTTCCAAGGTTTAGGGTTCTTGTAGACTGGCTGGGCATGTACACTCACCATTGAAGACAAGCTCGACTCATGGTTTGGTAACTATTTATGTGATTATGTGTTTAACTGCTTAAATAGAATATAAATGTTTTATCTACCCACATGAGATACATTAATAAGGTTGGGCCTTGACTGCTACATGATAAGAAAGAACGTGCTTATTAGTATTGATATTGCTAGAACATGCTTATTTGCATTGTTAATTGTCAATCATTAATTGCTAAATGCTAAATGTTAAATGTTATGATCATGAATCACTATGTTTATCTGTATGATTGTGGAATATGGATGAATATCTGCTTGATCTTGGACCATGAGGCGGCAAGAGGTTTAGTTAGCACTACCTAACTGGCTGTATTGACTATTGCAACAAGGTTTGAGTTGATAATATGCTTCCATGGCAGATAAATTCATCAGCTGCCCAGGAAGTTCAGGGCCAGAATGACAGACAGGGTGAGGAAAATGACCAGAGTCAGATCCCCCAGCCAGCTCTTGATAACTGGTAGCAGTTGTTTGCTGATTTACGGGCCAGAGTTATGAGGTAGGAAGAAGAAATCCGCCTCATGAGACAACAACAGGTTCCTGTAGGGAATATTCTACCAGAGGCACCACCTGTAGTGGTGCCATCAATTGAGTAGCAACCAGAGGCTGGAAGTAAATGGGAACCTCATTATGAAAGGTTAAAAAAATAGCAACCTCCAGTTTTATAGGGTAGTGCAGATCCAGCTAAGGCTGAGCAATGGATGAGTATGGTTACTACTATCCTTGACTTCATGAGGGTGTCTGGTAATGAGAGGGTGGCTTATGCCACATATATGTTTCGGGAGGATGCCCAAATTTGGTGGGAAGTGATATCCCAGACCAGAAATGTCAATGCTCTTAGTGGGAAAGAGTTTCAGACTCTGTTCAATGAAAAGTATTATAATGATGTTATCAGGGCTGCAAAGGTTGAAGAGTTCAACAGATTACTTCAGGGAAGTCTGTCAGTGACCGAATATGCTCTGAAGTTTGATAGATTGGAAAATTTTTCTATGGAGCTGGTGCCCACTGATGGGACCAGGAGGGAGAGGTTTCTCTAGGGGCTATAACCTAGAATAGCACGAGATGTTCGTATCACCACTATGGCTGGAGTTATTACTTATGCATAGGTGGTTAAGAAGGTGCTCACAGCTGAATGTGTAGAAAATAAGATCTAGCAAGACAATGCAGCCAGAAGAGAGTTAAGGAGGACAGGACCTCCATTTGTAGGTTCGGGTAGGGGCAGAGGCCCCAGTAATCATAAGAGGAAGGCTCTTGATGCCTTCCCAGCTCTAGGTCCTGACGGGCGACCGCGTGGTATTTAAATTGGATACTAGGGTGGCAGTGAGGCTTGGCTGACTTACCCTGAGTGCCCTTCTAATGCCCTGGTTACCGCAGAACAATTACGGTGAACGGTGAACCGGAAATTGGACTTGCTACCCGAGTCCTTTAGTTAAAAATGTGCATCTACGTGTTATTAACAGGCTAAGGTGGAAAAACCAATCAAAGGGAAAGGATATATTTTATTTAATACATAAAACTGTTCATGGGCCCATAAAAACATTTTCAATTCAAAATGGTCATTACTATTTCAAATTTACAAATCCCGTCGACCTAAGCGACAAAAATAGGGTAAACCCCTAGTTCCTCTGAGAACTCCTTGGCCGTGGTGGTCAAGCAGCCGCATATGTACACATCACCACCTAAGCTCTCCACTCAAGGCTAGGTGAGCTTTTCTTTCCCTTTACCTGCACCACATAGCACCCATGAGCCAAGGCCCAGCAAGAAAACACAATATAACATGATATAATATCAATATTGATCATAATAATCATTCAGGACTTTCAGTCCAAATAGAGGAGTGACAATTGGAAAAGTCACTAAGGTGGGTACAACTCCCTTTAGCCATGTGACGATAGGGTCACCAGGCTTAACAGATAAGTGAACCTTTCACTAGCTTAAATAGGATAGGTGCATGATGACTAGTCACCAACATAACCTTCCTCATGACCATAGAGTCATAACCCTGGAACATCGTTCCCTAGCCATGCGATAAACAGTCACCTAGGCCTTTGGCCGTGGCTCTGAGTAACTACCTTAGACTAGTCAAGTGCTTATAAGTTTCATCAACCGAAGGGTCAGTCCAGCATTAATGCCTTAGAGTCATTCAATGCTGATATCGATTAGATCTAATCTTCATTCGGCCCTGCGTTCAGGACGCTTATGTCGTTTCTGACTCTTAGGTCAGTGATACGCGACCAGTGCCATCCCTGACTAATTAGTTCCATACACAAGTAAAAAACATTCACTAGCAATTAATATGTAATCAATGTCCACATTTATCAACCAACATGCCTCAACAACAATCATGCATGTCATATACACAGGGTGCAGTTTTCTTACCTCCGGTTCGAGCGAGAAATATAATAAGAACGACTCCTAAGAACGATCAACCTTTAGATTCCTTAGTGGTTACCTAATCATAACCAATTATAACCTCCATTAATGAAAATCCACAATGAAAGGGTCTTAACCTAAACCCCACTCTCAGGACCTCGAAACATGCCCACACGATGAGTAGTTTCGATCCTGGGCCTTAAAGATTGAAACCTCGAGCCAAAAACCCTTAAAAACACTCAAAACGGGATTCTAGAGGAACAGAGTAGCGCTACAATGCTGCTCAATAGCGCCCCAGCGCTATACTCAGAACCCCCAAACCGCCCAAAAGCATCCTGTGTAGCGCTATAGCGCCCTCTGATGGGCGCTGTGGCGCTACCCCATAACAGATTTCCCCTGAAACCTCCTTCTTCGACTCCTTCAATTCCAACTTGATTCCAATGCTTCCAAATCCCATTTTTTGTGCCAAATGAACGTAAAATCCATTCTCACATACCCCAAGCATCACAACCACAAGAACCCTAGCCAAAATTCCCAACAAAACCAAGCATACAATCTAGAAATCCCAGCTGAAAACCAGAACTAAAACAGAGCACAACAGGGATTTTAATGGCTAGAAACTTACCTCAAGCTCAGATTATGATGCTCTTCAATGGTGGAACACACTCCAAAACTCTCAAGGTTTACTTCCCAAGCTTGAATCCTCAAGAATGGCTCAAAAATCACAAAGAAAGCTGAAGGAAAAAAGGTACGGGAAAGCTCTTGAAGTTACTCTATTTTTCTCCACCCTTCCATAGCCTAAAATGGCTTATATCTATTCTAGGGGTGAAAAGACCAAAATACCCCTAGGTCTAATAAGGGTTTCTAAAGGCTCCCAAAGGCAAATTTGGTATTTCCCACCTATCTCATTAATCATAATTAACGCTCTCCAATTCTCGGTATTCTCAATATTCTCAAACACCAATAATTCATATTTCGTTACCCTTTAACTCTCGGCAACGCTCTAATCATTAAAATCACCTCGAGACTCATCCCGAGCCCCGAACTTAAACTTGTTATGACTAGACTGCTAATTAATATTCCAAGATCGTCTCATGCCGAGTAGCTCGAACAAACCCACATTATAATGTGGTCTCAACAATATATCACTGACATGCATACAAATATACAATTACACCCTCAACGGGCCAAATTACCAAAACATCCCTATAATAAAATGTGGACCCACATGCATGCATATAACATCATACTATAATATAATTCACATAAACATGCATATTATCATTTAATGGTATAATTAAACAGTTATGGCCCTCTCGGCCTACTAATCCAGCCATTAAACCGCATTAGGGATTTCGGGGCATTACAGCCCTAGGTGCAAAAGGCACCATATGGGCGAGTGTAGGGAAAAGGCTTGCTTCTTATGTAGGGCAGTGGGACATTTCATGAAAGATTGCCCAAAAGTAAGAGAAGAAGAACCCAAGAAGGCGAATAACTCAGCCCCAGCTCGAGTGTTCGCATTGACTCAGGCAGAAGCTGAGGCTTCACCCTAAGTAGTTACAGGTCAGCTTTTTAGTGCTGGAACCTGTTATACTGTTTTGATTGATTCTGGTGCTACATATTCTTTTGTTGATAGTAGAATTATTGATAGACTGTGTAGACCATGTGATTGTTATACTATGGGGTTCAGGACCTTATTACCCACTAGGGAGTTTGTAGTATTTAGGAGACGGGTCAGATCACTGCCAGCGACAGTAGAGGGCAGAGAGTTGTCAGTTGATTTAATAGAGTTGGTTATGACTAACTTTGACATGATTCTTGGTATGTATAGGTTAGTGAAGTATGGGTCAACTATAGATTGCAGAAGGAAGATGGTAACCTTTGAGCCTGAAGGTGACGATCCTTTTGTATTTGTTGGCACTGTGTACATGTTCTGAGGGCTAGAGATCTATTGTAAGGAGGTTGCATAGGATTCTTAGTCAATGTGGTGGATACCACTTAGGCCATGCCAGCGGGACCAGAGGAGACCAAATTTGTCTGTGAGTTTCTGGATGTGTTTCCAGAAGATTTATGTAACGACCCAAAATTACTAATAAGGCTTAAGGGCCTTGATTAGTGTGTAGGGAGGGTATAATTGGTTTATATGTGATTTAAATTATTTAATGCATGATTATGTGATAAGCATGCATATATGGTTATATGGATATGTGAGATGCATGATTATGAATATTAGTATGCATGTAGGCCTTGTTTAGATTATAGGGGCATATATGTAATTTTGGCCCGTTTAGGGCATAAATGTGATTATATGTGATAAATTGTTGAGACCACATTATTATGTGGATATATTTGCAGCGTATGGCTCGAGATGGTCCTAGTGAGCGGTTTGGTGAAATAGTCATGGTGGGGATTTATACCCAGCTCGGGGGAGCCTGAGGGTATTTTAGGGAATTTAGGAGGTATATTGGGGATTATTAGACATTGGGTTAATAATTGGTAATTAACTGGATAGTAGGATTTAAGTGGTAAATATTAGGAACACTTGAGGAATTAGTGGGAAAGTGGAATAAATGACCATTATACCCCTAGATTAAGTTATATATTAGTTTTATTGTGGGAGGGTAAAAAAGGCATTTCCTAAACTAAGGATATATTCAGCTTATCCTAAGATTAAAACAGAATGTTGTGAAGTGACTGAAGAAAGAAACTCATAGAAATACCATCTCTTCCTCACTCTCACAATTTCCCCTTCTCTCTCTCTCTCTCTCATTTGGTGTACCTTGAAGCTAAGGGGAAAAGGGGCTGTGAACTTGGATGTTTGACTGTGTATTTGGGAGCTTAATTGAAAAGAAGGCTTAAGGAATTGAAGCTGATCAGTCAGGGAGCTCAGCAGAGAATTGGACTATAATTTGAGGTAAAAAATTCTTACCTTAGTCTCTGATTATTTCTGGGTTTTGTTGCTGAGTAGGTTAGGTTGAACTTGAGCTTTAAGCATGGATTGAATGATGAATTTTGGCTGTAGGTTTGAGTAGGAAAATTCCAGGAGTTAGAACTGTGATTCTTGTGGCTGAATTAAGGTATTGCTTCTTGTTTTGTTGCTGGGAATTATAGGATGAAAATATGTGTGATTAGGTGTCTAAGTTCGTAATTTGTTTAGTGTGGAGTTGGGGGGAAATTCTGGGTAATTGGTGAGTTTTTGGCTTGAAGAAGAAGGAGGAAAACCCAGGTTTTTTCTAGATTCACAGGGCGCGCCGCGACCCAGGCTAGGGGCGCCGTGGTACATGTGGCTTCCTGGCCTTGGAAGCTCTCTGACTTTGGGGCGCGATGCGACTTGCTTGGCCAAGTCGCAATCCGCCTCCCCTTTGGCGTGAGAGCTTGCTCTCTGACTTGGGGCAAGTTGTGAATTCCTAAACCAAATTGCGACCCAACTGGGGGTTTTGAACTTGGAAGCACTCTTAGTGTCGTTAGGGCTCGAGGGTTCGAACCTACGGGCTCAAGACAATTTCTACTGCCCGGTTTAGTAGAAATTGAGGTCCCAGAAGCTGGTTTTGCTACCTAAGCATTTAATTTCTCATTGGAAGTTGATAGATACCGATAACTCTTGTGACTATGTCTATCGCCAAGGCTCGAGGCTAGGGATCTTGCTAGGATTCAGTTCACCTCCTCCGCTTGGAAACAAAGGTAAGAAAACTGCACCCGATTATATGATTATGTTGGGACTAAGAGTTCCCTATATTTATATGCAATGTCATATGATGGTATTATGCCATGTGGACATGAGATAAACGATCTAAGAGTGCCGAAACTAATATTGGCGCACATGGACGCGACTTGGCCATTGGTAGCTGAGGTTAATTATATAATCAATGAGCTCGGCCTAAGTGAGCCGAAGTTAGTTGGATAAACAGAGGGTGCGGCCTAAGGGCGTTGACCCTGGATATTGAGTGATATGCTTACTGTTATTAATTTGATGATCATGGCATGTTTATTACCTGGATAATTGATTATTGGTTTGCAGATTGATATCACTGATTATGTGAACAATGTGGTCTACTGCCTTTCTAAGTGATGATTTATGTATTATTTGACTATTGATTATTGTGTATGCTCTGCTATATGATTTTCTTGCTGGGCCTTGGCTCACGGGTGCTACGTGGTGCAGGTAAAGACAAGGGTAAGCTGGACCAACCCTGATTTGGAGAGCTATAGGGACAGAATGTACATAGCTAGCTACTTGTCCACCACGACCGAAGGATGATACAGGGACGGGAGACCTTAAAATGCCTATTTTTCCATTAGATTGGCTTATGGTTGTTTATAACCTTGGAGATTTTGTAAACTGTTCTTTAACACTTTTTATTTTTGGGATCCCGTGTAACAAACATTTATTTAAATGAAAATTTGTCTTTTCTGACCAAAATCTTTTAACCAAGTTCAATAATGGTTTAGCGACACATTTTCAACTAAATGACTTGATTAGCAAGTCTTGCACCTTTATTAACACACAGTGTAACGGTCTTGGTTATCTAGGGCGTTACAATCTACCAGGGTTGCCACCATACAGAGAGATTGAATTTGTGATAGAACTAGCACTAGGGATGGAGCCAATGTCTAGAGCACCTTATAGAATGGCCCCAGTAGAGTTAAAAGAACTAAAAGTACAGCTGCAAGAGTTGTTGGACTTACGTTTTATCAGACCTAGTTTCTCACCATGGGGTGCACCAGTTTTGTTTGTGAAAAAGAAAGATGGTTCTCTGAGGATGTGTATTGATTATAGAGAACTGAATAAGTTAACAATCAAGAACAAGTATCCTCTGCCAATGATAGATGATCTGTTTGATCAGTTGCAAGGTAAAAGGGTATTTTCAAAGATAGACCTTCGATCTGGTTATCATCAGCTTAGGGTCAAGGAGGAAGATATACCGAAGACTGCTTTTCACACTAGATATGGGCATTATGATTTCTTAGTCATGTCCTTTGGATTGACTAATGCCACAACTACTTTTATGGATTTGATGAATAGAGTGTTCAAGGATTATTTGGACCAGTCTGTGATCGTCTTCATCGATGATATTCTGGTTTATTGTCAGTCAGAGTCAGAGCATGAACAACATCTGAGGTTGTTCTACAGAGACTGAGGGAACACAAATTGTTTGCAACATTCAAGAAGTGTGAATTATGGTTATCTCAGGTAACTTTCCTTGGGCACATTGTTAGTAAGGAGGGAATTAAAGTAGACTCTGCTAAGGTTGAGGCGGTCAGAGATTGGCCAAGGCCAAAGAATGCTTTAGAGGTTAGAAGTTTCCTTAGATTGGCAGGTTATTATAGACATTTTGTGGAAGGGTTCTCAAAGATTACCACTTCATTGACTGAGTTGACACGCAAGAATCAAAAGTTTGTATGGTCAGACAAGTGTGAGAACGACTTCCAAGAACTGAAGCAAAGGTTGATTACAGCTCCAGATTTGATTCTTCCAACAAATCAGGAGAATTTTGTGATATACTATGATGCCTCACATCAGGGTTTGGGTTGGGTTCTGATGCAGTCAGGGAAGGTGATTGCTTATGCCTCACGTCATCTAAAAGAGTATGAACACATATATCCCACTCATGATTTAGAGTTGGCGGATGTGGTCTTTTCATTAAAGGTATGGAGGCATTATCTTTATGGAGAGAAGTGTGAGATTTATATTGACCACAAGAGCTTGAAGTATTTCTTCACGCAGAAAGACCTGAACATGAGACAAAGGCGTTGGCTGAAGTTAGTAAAAGATTATGATTGTGAGATTTTGTATCATCCAGGAAAGCCCAACGTGGTAGCAGATGCTTTAAGCCGGAAGGGTCTGGGACATAATTTTTAGTGTGAGGTAGATATCTAGAGAATTAGCTGAGGATACGACCAGAGCTGATATAGAGTTACTGGTGGGCCAGTTGGCCAACATTATGCTATAGTCTACTCTATTGGAGAGAATAAAGGAAGGTCAGTTGGGTGATCCACAGCTAATCAAGATCAGAGAAGATGTTTTGGTTGGAGTGTCCAGAGATTATACATTTTCAGATATGGGCTTGTTGAGATACAAAGGTCGGATATGTGTTCCGTTAGACAGTGCTTTAAGACGAAAGATTTTGGATGAATCTCATACTATTCATTACTCTTTGCATCCAGGCAACACGAAGATGTATTAGGATGTAAGATCGATGTATTGGTGGTCTGGGATGAAGAGAGATGTAGTAGAGTATGTGGCTAAGTGCTTGATATGTCAATAGGTCAAGGTTGAGCTTCAGAGGCCAGTAGGACTATCACAGCCTCTAGAAATTCCTGAGTGGAAATGGGAGGACATCACGATGGATTTTGTGGTGGGATTACCCAAGACTATGGGTCAATATGATTCATTATGGGTTATTGTGGATCGCTAAACCAAGTCAGCTCACTTCTTACCAGTGGCGACTACTTTTACAGTTGACTAGTACGCAGATCTCTATGTGAGAGAAATCATGCGCCTCCATGGAGCACCGAGGTCGATCGTGTCAGATCGGGACCCCACGTTCACCTCCATGTTTTGAGGAAGTTTACAGAAGGCCATGGGAACACAGTTAAAGTTTAGTACTGCTTATCATCCTTAGACAGATGGACAATCTGAGAGGAAGATCCAGATATTATAAGACATGCTGCGAGCATGTGTACTGGACTTTGGTGGATCCTGGAGTAAGTATCTACCTTTGATAGAGTTTTCCTACAACAACAGCTAGTCTACCATTGGGGTGGCACCTTATGAGATGTTGTATGGTAGGAAGTGCATATCTCCCATTCATTGGGATGAGACAGGAGAAAGGAGATACTTGGGTCCTGAGGCAGTTTAGAGGACCAATGAGGCCATTGAGAAGATTAGAGCTTGGATGCTCGCTTCTCAAAGTAGAAAAAAAGTTATGCAGATCCCAAACACAGGAACGTGGAGTTCCAGGTAGGAGACTATGTCTTCCTTAGAGTCTCGCCATGGAAATGGGTGAGAAGATTTGGGAAGAAGGGCAAGCTGAGCCCTAGGTTTGTAGGTCCATTTGAGATCCTGGAGAGGATTGGTCAGGTGGCCTATAGGTTGGCCTTACCACCGGCATTTTCAGCCATGCATAACGTATTTCATGTTTCAGCTCTTCGGAGGTATGTATCAGATGTGACTTATGCTTTGAGTTACGAGGATCTGGAGCTTGAGGTAGATCTCTCCTATGAGGAACAATCAGTCCAGATACTAGGCAGAAAGGACAAGGTCCTGAGGAATTAAACTATACCTTTGGTTAAGGTATTATGGAGGAACAATAAGGTCGAGGAAGCGACCTGGGAGCTGGAGTCGGATATGCAGAGTTAGTATCCCGAGCTGTTTAGGTAAATTTCGAGGATGAAATTTCTGTAAGGAGGGGATAGTTGTAATGTCCCAAATTCCCTAATGTGGCTTGATGCTTGGATTAGGGGGTCAGGAGGGCCATAATTTATTTACTATGAAATTATGTGATTAAATGCAAGAATATGTGAATTATATGATGATAATTGCATGCCTGTGGGCCCACTTCTTATTAGAAGGGAATTTTCATAATTTTGTTGAACGCAAGATTAGCAGTTTGGTCATAACATGATTAATTTCAAAGTCTGGGGGTAATTTGATGCTTAGTACATTACCGGAAATGAATGGGTAATGGGATATGATTTAATTCTTATTGGAGGATATTGGGAATAACGGGAATTGGAGGACGTTAATTATGTTTAACGAGATAGATGGGAAATGACTGTTTTTCCCTTGGGTGGCTGTAAAGGAACTAATTGACCCTAGGGGCATTTTGGTCTTTTGACCATGGATATGTTTAAACTTAGAGGGCTGTAGAAGGTTAAGGCTGAAGCAAAACAGAGTTCTCTCTCCATCTCTCGATCATCTCTTTCTTTCTCTCGGGTTGAGATTTTTGAAGCTAAGCTTAAGGATTCATCTTAGGGAATCAAGGCTTGAGGGTTTAGGTTTGTGGTTAGCAGCTATAGAGGATTCAATTTTGTGTTTAAGGTAAGGTTTTCAGCTGAAGTTTAAGGTTCTTGTTCTGTTTCAAGGTTATCTTTAAGCTTTGCATTTTTATTGTAGAATTGGGTATTTGGTGAGGTTTTAACTTTTAAGTGTTTCAAAGCTTCGGTATTGGTGGTTGTATGCTGGTAATATTGTGATAATGATTGGTTGTGATTTTGGGATTGAATTGGTGAAGGTTTTGGTTGGTTTGAATTAAGAGAAGGGCAGGGGAGCTGGGTTCGCAGGGTCAAATCGCGACCGAGTTCATGCAAGTTGCGACTTGAACGCATTCCAGAGCCTACCCTGGGCTCTGTCTAGCAGGTGCACCGCGAGCCACTAGTTCAAGTCACGGCCCGCCCCTGGTACCCCAGACAGAGGCTCTCTATCTTGGTGGTGTGCCGCCACTCATCTGGTTAAGTCACGGCCCGCCCCTCCGTTATGTGTCAGGATGGGTTTTTAAGGGTTTTAAGCGCGAGTTTGCATTTTCTAAGGCTCAGGATCGAATCTACTAACTGTTTTAGTACGATTTGAGGTCTCGAGAGTGGGGTTTAGACCATGAACTTTTTATAATTTATTTTATTAATGGGATTTCATATTTGCTTATGACTAGGTGACTGCTAAGGGACTTAGGGACCAATTGTTCTCAAAGGTCGTTCTTTTATTATTTCACGCTTTAACCAAAGGTAAGAAAACTACACCCAGTGTGTGACATGCATGATTATTGATGAGGCAGGTTGAATGCTCTATATATGGACATTAATTGCATATTAAATGTATAGCAGCTTTGCTTATCCGTGTATGGCACTAACTGATTCGTCAGGGAACGGTAATGGTGTTTAGTATTGATCGTGAAACTGTGACTTATTAGGCAAGTTCAGCGGTGATACTGAGCACTGGTCGTATGGTATTGGCTTAAGAGTCAAGAACGACATTAATTTGTTTAACACAGACCAAAATGATTAGATCTAATCAACATAAGCATGAAATGTTTGACCGACCTAAAAGCGCTTGTCTAGTCTAAAGGCTAGTTACGTAGAGCCAAGGCCAAAAGGCTTAAGTGACTGAACATCACATGGCTTAGGGAGCGGATCCCCAAAGACAGACTTATTAGTCATCTATTCAGAGAGTGCTTATTAGTCATCTACCCAGATATAGACTTATTAGTCATCTATTCAGAGAGTAACTTATTAGTCATCTACCCAGAGATAGACTTATTAGTCATCTATTCAGAGAGTGACTTATTAGTCATCTACCCAGAGATAGACTTATTAGTCATCTATTCAGAGAGTGACTTATTAGTCATCTACCCAGAGATAGACTTATTAGTCATCTATTCAGAGAGTGACTTATTAGTCATCTACCCAGAGATAGACTTATTAGTCATCTATTCAGAGAGTGACTTATTATTTATCTATCCATAGACAGACTTATTAGTCATCTATTCAGAGAGTGACTTATTATTTATCTATCCATAGACAGACTTATTAGTCATCTATTCAGAGTGTGACTCATTATCTGATTAGGGCTGCAAGCCCCAGAATGATTACCAGAATCATTTATTGATATTGCATACATGTAGTAATAAGTTTTCTTGCTGAGCCTTGGCTCACGGGTGCTATGTGGTGCAGGTAAAGGGAAAGAAAAGCTCACCTAGTCTTGAGTGGATAGCTTAGGTGGCGATGTGTACATATGCGGCCACTTGACCACCACGACCAAGGTCTTTCTCAAAGGAACTAAGGGTTAACCCTATTTTTGATGCTTAGGTCGGCGGGTTGTAATTTTTATAGTGTAATGACTATTTTGGATTGTAAATAACTTTGCAAACACTTTTATGGGCCCATGTACATTCGAATGTTTTAAATAAAATATATTCATTCATTTTTACCGAAATGTTTCACCCTGGCCTATTAATGACACCTAGATGCACATTTATAACCAAATGACTCGTTTAGCGAGTTAAACACTGATCAAAGTCCACAGTAACGGTCCTGGAGTAACCGGGGAGTTACAATCAGAGGCTAGTATTATTCTGTTAGTTGTGTATATTGATGACATTATTATTACTGGAAGTGGTGATATATGAATCTCATCTCTCAATTCTTTCATTCATACTCAGTTATTTCTTTGATGTTGAAGTTACGAGAGGTAAGAAAAAAATCTTTCTATCTTAGAGAAAATATGCCCTTGATTTGTTAATTGAGATTGTAAAACTGGGAGCAAAGCTTTGTAGTACTCCAATGACTCCGAACATGCACCTTACAGGAGATGGGGAACTATTTGAAGATCCTGAGAGATATCGAAGATTGGTTGGGAAGTTTATTTACATTACTGTGACACATCCAGATATTGCATATTCAGTCAGCGTTGTGAGTCATTTTATGTCATCCCCAATTGTTCATCACTAGGCAGCGTTAGAGCAAATTTTGTGTTACTTGAAAGGAGCACTTGGACGTGGTATTATGTATATAAATCTGAAGTAGATTGGGCAGGTTCCAAAATGGATAAAAGATCCACTTCGGGTTGTTGTGTCTTTGTTGGAAGGAATTTGGTCTCATGGAAGAGTAAGAAGAAAAACGTTGTGTCATGATCCAATGCTGAGTCAGAATATCAAGCTATGACACAATCTGTGTGTGAGATAATGTGGATATATCAGCTTTTGACTGAAGTAGGACTTAAATCTTCAGTACTAGTAAAATTGTGGTGTGATAACCAAGCTACTCTTCACATTGCATCTAATACTGTATTTCATGAGCGAACTAAACACATCGAAATTGATTGTCATTTTGTTCGCGAGAAAATTCAGCGAGGTTTAATTTCCACATGGTATGTGAAGACTGGAGAACAACTAGGGGACATCTTCCCAAAATCTTTAAATGAGGTGCGAGTTGATTATTTTTGTTATCACTTGAGGGGGAGTGTTAGATATATATTATCTATATAATTAGTTATAAATTAGGACTAATTAGTTTCCTTTATTCTCCTATTTTCCGATAGTAGCTTCCAAAGTTTTTGTATAAATACATGTCATTTTCTCAATGAAATATACAAGAATGCAATTCTCTTCACCATTGTTTACAATACAAATTTCTAAACAAAAATTAGCATGTATAGAATAATTGCCACTTAAATTATTACTTTATTATTCCTTTAAATCACATATTTGTCATTCATAAAATTTATTACAAAGATTTAATTTACTAAAATAATTCAATAGCTTTAATTTTGTATAAAATATTAATCTCATTTATTATTGAATAACAATTAAACTAATGTGAAAAAATTTGCAATTACTTAAAGTTATTAAATAAATTCCTTGATCACCTTAAGAAATAATTTTAATTTTTTATTTTGTATATAAATAAAAAAAAATTGCATGAGTATGATTGAGAAAATACATATTTAAAGTGTGGAAAAATCACATTTATCATATATATAGCCTAAGTTTTACTTCATTTGAACACATGATTTACTTATTTTATTTAAAAGATATTTTCTCTAATTAAATAAAAAATTCCAGCAATATTTGTATTAAATTAAAATCACATAATTTCACTAAAATCATATTTCCTTTCAGAAAACATAAAAAAACTGCATGTGTTTAATTTGATAAAAACCTCATTAACATGTGAAATAAAATGTCTTTTGTTTATATAAAATCAAAACACTTCTTTGAGACATCACTTTTGCATTTTAAAATCATTGATTTATCATCATCATCAAATAAAATAAAACAAAAACAACACGCATAAAATCACACAACATGTTTAAACAATGTTTATAATGTTTTTAATAATTTAACAATTTACCTTAACATTATCCTACACTTGTACACCAAAACATTACATGTAGCATGGAAATTAATCAACACAAAATCAACCACTCTAAACCCTACCATAACTCATAAGGCAGAAACCCACATACACACTTCCATTCCCCCTTTCTTTTCAATTGTTTCATTTTAATCACTCCACAACATCATGATCCAAAGACATACAACATTACAATATCAAACTTTTATTTAAAATTTGAAAGATCTTTAAACATCAATATTTCAACATGGAACTTAAGAAAATTTTAAGTCAAAACTCTTAGCAATCTATAGGAAACCTTAAGATACCAATATATAAACACAACACGAATGCAACCCTAGCATGCTTCCTAATAATACATCATAACTATATACCCATTTCATAAACATGTTCATCACGTTAATGGATTCAACTAGAGTCTAAATCATGTTCTACGCTTAAAGTACATAGAATCCCTTAGCAATTTTCAACATTCAAACTCATCATGCTTTCTTATAAAATATATAACCATTCACTCCAACAATAGACATGATTACTAAACTTCTACAGGAACATCACAACCCTATAACATCACCCATAAAAAATTACCAAAATCAACATAAAACTAAGCCTATAAATTTGTTGGCCGAAACCACCATAACATCACCCATCAAAAACTACAAAAATATACATATCGCCATATACATCATAATTATGTATTTTCAAAACAACAAACAACACCTAAACTCATAAACAAAGATTTATCACAACAACAAAGCTAGAGATTTTGTAATGCCCCAAATTTCCTAATAAGGTTTAGGACTTTGATTAGGAGGCCGGGAGGGCCATAATTGATTTATTATGCTATTTAATGATTATATGCATGTTTATGTGAATTATATTATTATATGATGTTAAATGCATGCATATGAATTCATTTTTAATTATAAGGGCATTTTGGTAATTTGGTCCGTTGAGGGCGTGATTGTGCATTTTCATGCATATGGGTGAATTAAAAATAAGACCACATGATATGTGGATTTTTTCGAGCCATTTGGCATGAGACGATCATGGAATGCAAGTTTTCAGTCTAGTTGTAACGGGATTAAGTTCAGGGCTTGGAGTGAGTCTCGAGGTAATTTGATGATTAGAACGTTGCTAGGAATTAAGGGTAACGAAATATGAATTATTGACATTTGAGAATATTGAGAATAACAGGAATTGGGGGGTGTTAATTATAATTAACGAAATAGGGGGAAATGACGATTTTACCCTTGGGAGTCTTTAGAAGCCTTTATTTGACCTAGGGGAAAAATGGTTTTTTCACGCCTAAGATATATATCAACTCATGGACTGTAGAATGTTAGAGAAAAACAGAGCATCATCATCCTCTTCTCTTTCTCTCCCGTAACTATTCTTCTCTCGTTCTTCCTTTCAATTTTTGAGAGCCAATTTGAGGATCCAAGCTAGGAGAGCAAGGCTTAAGGGCTTAGGACCTTGGTTCAACAATTGAAGGGGACCTAAATCAAGCTTGAGGTAAGATTACATCCATGAATTTAAGCTATACTATGTTTTTTCAAGTAAGTTTTCAGTTGAGAATTTGAGGTGGTTAGTTGTGAGAAGTCATGGAAGCTTTTGTGTAAGATTGCTTGGGTTTTGATGAGGGTGTGTTGTAGATGAAGTTTAGGGATTGAATTTGATTTTTGGGTGAAGTTTGGGATTAGTTTGGATGCTTGGTTTTCAAGGGGGATCGCAGGGGAGAAGACCAGAAAAGTTTCTGGTCTGCTGATGGCGCCCCAGCGTTAGGCAGAGTAGGAATTGGGATTCTCTAACTTTGGGGCAGCGCCCCAGCGCCACTAGGCAGTACCCCAGCACTAGTGCATTTTCTGGAAACCTATTTTTAGGGCTCGGGATGACTTTTAAGGCTCGGGGATTGGTTCCTTTACCCCGTTTAGGTAGATTAAGAGTCCCGAGAGTGCGGGATGGATCCCGGGAGTGAGGTTTTAGATTATAAACCTTTTTATGATTTATTTTATTGATGAGATTCCATATTTGGTTATGACTAGGTGACCGCTAAAGGATCAAAGGATTGATCGTTCTCAAGGGTCGTTCTTTTACTAATTCTTGCTCGAACCAGAGGTAAGAAAACTACACCCCATATGTGAAATGCATGGTTATTCTTGGTGCATGTTGGATTGATAAATGTGAACATTGATATCATATTGAATGCTTAGCAATCTTGCTCACTTGTATATGGTTACTATTGAGGCATGGTGGATGTTTAAGTGTGATGCATGTGATGCACGATAAACATGTGATTAGGGCATGCCATGAATATTGTATTTGAGACTGTTCAGAGCTTGAGTCTCTGTGTTTATGTGTGATTCCAATTATGCTAGCAATTGTTAAGTAAGCATGTTGAATGCCCTGTATTTGGATATTTGACATATGATATATGTTTGGTAGCATTGCTTACGTGTGCATGGCCCTGATCATTCAGATTTGGCATTGGTCGTGTGTTACCGACCTGGGAGCCAGAAACGGCATAAGCGTCATGAACACAGAGCCGATAAAAGATTAGATCTAATCGAAATCTGCATTAGATGACTCAACAAGATCATTAATGCCGGACCGACCTCAAGTTCGATGAAAACTAAAAGCGCTTGTGTGACTTACCCATCAGTCACTCATTTGTTTAAGCTAGTGACTACCCATCAGTCACTCATCTGTTTAAGCTAGTGACTACTCATCAGTCACTCATCTGATTAGAGCCATTGTAGGATAGCCCAGGTAACAGTTTCGTTACATGGCTATGGGCATCGAGCCCCATAGTGACTTGCTTTTCAGTCACTCAATACGGTTTAACAGAACCTCAAAGTGATATTCACTCATTTGTTCAGGGCTATAAGCTCTGTATGATCATTCTGATCATCATTTGCATGGCTTTGGGTACTGAGCCCCGTAGTGACTTGCTTGTCGGTCACTCAATATGGTTTACCAGAACCTCAAGTGTGAAATCACTCATCTGATTAGGATTGACTTGATAGTCATCCAATCACGAGGGCAGGATTTTTATCCTAGATTCCCCAGCATTATTTGAATTTACTTGTATGCTTGAATAGAGCTATGCTTGCTAGGCATGCAAGATATGATTTGATATCATGATATGACTGTTCATGAGCATATTGAGTTTTCTTACTGGGCTTCGGCTCATGGGTGCTATGTGGTGCAGGTAAAGGCAAAAGAAAGCTGGATCATCCCTGAGTTGGAGAGCTTAGGTGACGATGTGTACATATGTAGCTGCTCAACCGCCACGGCCGATGTTTGAAGGAGAGGAACTAGGGTTAAACCCTATTTTGTCGCTTAGAATGGCTGGTTGTAAATATTTTCTTGTAATAGATCTTTAAATTATATTTTTGGGATCCCAATGTATACAGTAAACGTTCTAGTGAAACATTATATCTTAACCAAAAATTTTAATCCCTAAACCGCTAATAATACTTAGTTACACGTTTATGGCTAAATGACTCGATTAGCGAGTTTAGCACTGTTTATAATGCACACCGTAATGGTCCCTGGAGTTTAGGGCGTTACAGATTTTCATTACCTCCTTCGATACAGATCAAGAACTCAAAACAACTATGGTCACCCTCTTTGACGCGCCTAGGGTTTCGAAAATCACCACAAAGAGAAGAAGAAAATTCTTAGCGTCAAGAGTATAAGAAGATAACTTAGGGGATTCAAATCACTAATCCAACAACACATACCTAGGGTTTTCGAAATCCTCCTCTTCTCCTCCTTCTTCTTCCTTTCCTCTTTCTTTATCTCCTTCTTTTCGTGCCTTCTTCTTTCTCTTCCTCCTCTATGGACATGGCAGCCACATAGCCAAAATGTGTTCTCTTTGTTTTAATAAAGGCCCTAGTGGCTGAACCCTAGCTAGTGGGAAAAGCATAAGTCCCAATCCTAATTTCCTTGATTCCCTCTCCCATAATTCATGAAATTGCCAACTATAGCTTGATTGAAAATGGAAACTTTCTTATAAACTCCCCTAGCCTTTGACCGAGCACTCCCCCTCTCCCCCTCTATCTCTCATACTCAGCCAACTCAAGGCCTTTAACACTTCATTACCCAAATTTATAACTTTCCCAAAATTGCAACAAATCAATACAACTTAATTTTCTTATTTCTCATTTTAATTAAAATAAATAAATGGGAAAACACATGGTAGTCTATTGCATGCTCACGATGCATATCATGCACATGCACACACACAGGTGCTCAAATGCATGTCTACTAGCCATACAACTTGGTGCACACAATCAAAACTCATTAACTTACAAATTAAAATAATTAATTATAACAACTAACATATTTTTAATTCACATAATTTCTACCAAACAATTTTAACAAATAAAAAACATATATTCCTAACACTTAACTATTAATTAAAAAAAATAAAGCACACAAATTAACAAATATTTAAAAAACAAAAATTTGTGTGCTACATCTTATTTACTCCAAAGAAACACTTTGGACCCAAAAAGATTATTTATGAATGCCTATACTGAATGTCAATCCTCACATGTTGACTTTGATGAAATCGTTATGGTTTTGCACCTCTTCGTGCCTAACTATTTTCACCATATATTTAACCAATCACAACATTAATTCCACATATTTTTCCATTCACCAATAATAATTTGAATGTCTTTCACTTCAAAGAATTAATATTGAAATGACTGTATTTGCTTGTGATAAAATTATTGCATATAAGAAGATATGTACCCATGATAAATTACAAAAAGAAACTTGACTAATATAAGTAATATCAATAGTCTTTAACTGAAATATTTGAGTAATTACGATTCTCTTCAGGAAATATTATGTATAAATATTTTTAAATTTAAAAAATAATTGAAATTAATTCTTCATATATAATATCAATTCACTAATCAAGGTATTTACATTGATCAATTTGATTTTTTTTTTTCAATTTGTATAACAATACATATAATGTTTCCTCATCCAAGAGAATATGAGCTCTTCTGGAAACTTGAATCAAGTTTGCAAAATAGATGTTTTATTTTGTTGGAATTTCTCATCATTAATGTGGATTAATCTCTCCTCTAAGAAATTTAATCATTTAATTGACATATTAAAAAAAAAGCAACATATATCAAGTCAAAATGATCAAAGTATAAGTCATCATCTTCAAAAACAAAGTTTGATTTTGTATTATCTATATATTTTTTTTTTTCAAAATTGTCATTTTTTCCTCATGAAATGATGATGAGTTATTATTATAACTACTACGATGTTGAAAAATTATTCCATCCATGCTCATGACCTAAGCCATTAGTCACGATTATTAGATAATGTGGCGTTGACTCAAAGAGTGCATCAGGATACCCATTAGACGAGATTCATGATTTTTCATAGAAAAAAAAAAAAAACACTCACCATTCAGCTAAAGCATAAAATCAATTCAGTGTATGTTGTAAAACTTTGCTCTTGATATCACTACTGCAGGAGTACATTCAATGCATAAAATATTCAAAATATACATTTTTCATTCAAGCCTAGAACAAAAATTATCTTTTATAATTCAAATTTTAATCTCTCGTAGTAATGGACTTACTTTGGTTGGATACTATGATTTTATCTTTGATCAATGGTGTCTTCAAGACCCATTGCATCTAAATAGATTTTAACATCAAGACTAATTTATGACAAGTAACTCTTATCTGAAATGTTTCGACCAAATTCAAGTTTTATGATTTGTTTTTTTTTTCATATTGAAAACTTGCTAGAAAATTGTGTTGAAAGAGATTAACTTTATTTTTTCTTGAAACGTTTAATCAACATTTATTTATTATTATTAGCACTTTTTTTCTTCTTCTACAACTGCTATATGTAAACAATGTGAAAATATTTCAAATAATTTTATCACCCACATTATAATAGTCAATCTTTTTGTGTATGCCCAAATTCCATAATTATAAAGTGCAACATTCACTTTAGGCTATATGTGCTTAAGTCATTAGATTATAAAAAAGAAAATCAAAAGTAGAAGAACATAATAAAACAAATTATCACTATAAAAATCACGCATCATCAAAATCTAATTATATATAAATTAGAAAGTTATTAAATCAAACAAAAAGAATAAGCTTACAAATAAGCAACCATACCTTCACATAGTGACTCGTGCTAATAACATGTTATAAAATAAAGATAATATTTAAAGACAAGCATGAAACTGTATAGAGAAAGAGAGAATTGATACAGAAAAATGGAGATTATTTTATTCACTCAACTTTTTGTTGGTTTCAATAACACAATCTCTCTAATGCCATATATATATATATAGACTAAGAAATATAAAGTATAGAATAGAAAAGATTGTGAGTTACAACAATATATAATATAGCACTTAATAATTTTTTTTTTGCAGCAATAATAAATTAATCTATAACTCATAATATTTATTCTAAATGAATATCATGATAGAAATGGGTGTTATAAAGGTTGTGGAATATGAAAAACCACATAAACTAATTTCATAGTTTCATAGTTTTATATTTCGCCACAAATTTTGCTAAAATATGTGATAAGGGAATCAAGTAACTATGGGAGTTCCTATTAAATATTCAACAACATGGACAAATTCACTGCCTTGATTAATTTCATCACATGAATCGAAAGTCAATCGTGGAAGCGTACTGCAAAGTGATAGTAATTAAAACTGGAGTCAACTTGGGTTTCTCGGCCAAGAAATGTGGAAATCTGATTTCATTTATATATATATATATATGGAGGATTTTATGGTACGGCTTCAAAGTATTTGTGACCATGAAGAGATTTTGTCGTAATTTTTTTATCACCGTGTATATTGTAGTTATTTCGAGTATCCTGCAAATTTTCAGAATATTCTGAATAATTTATGATTTTGAAAACTAGGTTCAAATATATTTTTCACGCACATAGCAAAATGAATCATACATGCAACAATTTATTTTAAAATAGTTTGTGGCACGGTAAATTATTTGAAATTTTTTGAGAATTTGTAGGATACTCTAAATAACTACAATATATAGGGTTATAAAAAATATCACGTCGAAAACTGTTTACCGATTGAGAACACAAAAAAACCCCACCGGTACGACTCTTTGTAATCCTCTAGAATAAAAACTTCATATATATATATAGGTTTATATACATATATTTATATTTATATATAGTGTGTGTGAATGAATAAATGGGTTTTGGATAATGGTGAGTACAAGACTTATTAGCTATCGACGTGTAGAGTTATCTCAATTACTAATCCATAAGAATGTCATTGACCTCATTAATGAGCTAGCTAGCACACAATTTATGTGAAAGCATGGAAAATAATATGTATGATATACAAATATAAAAGCAGAAATGTACAATAAACTGTAGTTTTAAGGTCTCATAAATACTACTAATTCATAAAATAACCTAACTTTTTGCATATGGTCAGCGCTGCAATGGACAATCCATTTCATTCTAGTAGTGGTTGTCTCCGTATGAATATCACAAGCAAGTTTTTAATGATGAGTTTGAAATTTGTCTCCATAAAGATAAAGATTGTTGGTCATCATCAGTGGCTTAAAAGCTTTTATTTCTCCTTTCTTTTGACTCTCTACAAACGTATATATATTAAAATACACATACAGATACATATGACATATATGTTTATATATATATATGAGAGAGAGAATGAATGACCTCATATGACACTATGATTAGCTTTGAGAATATACATTCACGTGGAACAAAACGAAATAGAATACATGATATAATTATAACTCAAAATTTAGTAATATGCAATATTAGACATGTTCGTATCCTGCAGTGTACACTTAATTTACAAATTTAGATTAATTGAGCTGATTTTTTATTTATTTTTCTCTCAAAAAGCAAAACACGGATTATTTATTTTAATTTATTAATTTAAAAAAAAACTAATTAAAAAGAAAAAAGAATAGGAAAGGATTGTAGGAAATAACGGTCGAAAAGAAGCACCTTCCGAAAAGGTATACAGTGCATTATACATAAATTTTATTAAATATTGTGTGCTCACCTACCAACTCAATCCTCTGAACCCTTCTGACCTTATCATAAGCAAAATATTCCCATGAGGATGTATTACTTTGAAACTAGTTTGGTGCTTTGAATGAAACTCTATTTGGTTCGAAATTTTTCAGGTTTTGTCCATGTTCAATCTATTTTTGACTTTCTCATGTGTCATGTGTGTTGACTTGATGCATGCATGTGCAAAAGAAACAATTGAAAAAAAAAATCATATAATTTGCTGGTTCGTTTTAGATGTTCAATAGGGTGCATATATATATATATATACATATAACTACACTACACTTCATTATACATATATATAGTCATATATTTATAGCACTTCCTAGCCGGCCCCACCGCATTTCGTTGTGACGATGATTTAACTGGAGAAAAAGAAAAGAATAAATAATCACCCCTTAGAAAATAAAAAGAATAAGTAGTATTGCGCTTATTAGCACACAGTGCCATATAGAGAAATAGACCCTGAAGTGGCTAATCCACAAAAATTGTATTTTTAGTTTATGAAAATTGAAAGAGAAAAAATAAAAATTATTGTACTTTTTCATCAATGATTTTATCGAACTCAAAGATCGACCATCTCGATGTCAGCCCCTCTCAAAAGATTCTTTTGATCATTAAGATTAAGGTAGAATTATTTATTCTATCTTGCACATCGATTATAAGATCTTTTCAAAAAGAAGAAAACAAAAGTGTTGGATTTTATGCTCTTGTAAAACTATATTTTTTACGCAATTTATTCATTGTCAATAAAGTAATAGAAATTATTTTGTCCAATGAAATTGCGTTGTTTACATGTTTTATTACATGATTATTAATACAAACATTTATAAAATTTCAAACATAGGTATAGTTAAATAGTGACTCGGTCACACTAAATTATAATTATAATTATATGTTCAAATTTTTTTTTTCGTAAGATTAAATCAATACACTGGATTTTTACTGATTGAGTAATCTACGATAAAATTTACTTACACACTAGTATGATGTCATATCCAAGACATTGTCTAAGTAGATAAGATCTGATGTATTTTGTTACATTGGACTGGACTAATATTGATTATTGACGAGATAAGTAAGTATCGTTATTATCTAATCTAATCATATCACAACATTGACTATATGTCAATTCAATCTTAATTTTGAGTGATTAATATTTTGCTCAATGTATTATTTAAGATTTTTTATTTGTTCGTTACCAGCTTGCCCTACAGATGAGCTCATACTTACATATTGGAGAATTGGTAGTATAATTGAGTGGAAGTATTTATCATATATATGAAATATATAGCTTCTGTTTAAGAAGTGAAACGATGATTTCTTTATACCTTGATTCAAGTGTTAAATGATAGAGTACTCATTTCTATAATTAAATTTACGGAAACATCATTTACAAGGAACTTAGTTGGAGTTAAAGATAAAATACCAATGAGGGCTAAAACAGTAATATTCACCCGGCTCATTAGTATATGATTTATAGAGGATCGAATGACGGTTATGGTTATAACAATTGATAATGTATTTAATTTTGGTGTAAAACATTCTATGAATTCAAGAGCCCAATTCTGAGTCTATAGTAGAGTCACGAGGAATTAATAAGGCAGTGAGATTATTTGTTATAAATAAACTCACAGTAACTTATTGGAGCTTGAGTTCATGGATCCACGGTCCCCATGTCATCTCTTATCAAAATGATCATAGTAATTTTGAATAATGTTAAATTATTTATTGATATTTTGTGATAAAGGAATTAGAAGAAACTTTGAGGATTTTATTGCAAAGTCTCCAAAAGAGAGTATTATAGCCAATTGAGACAATTTTTGTTAATATTGATAAATTGATATTAATATTAATAAAATGAATTAAATAAAGGTCAAAATTATAATTGGTTAATTTTGAAAAGTATTTAATTAATTATAATTATTAAATAATTTAAATAAAATGAGTAACTAAAACCAATTTTATGTCATAGCTAATTGCCTATATATACTAGTATTATAGAATACATTAGGTTAGATTAATTTGACAAAGTAAAAATTCACTCATAATATTCTATACCTAGCCGCTCACTCTCTCTTAGTTTTCTCTCTAGGAATTTTCTTCTCATGTGTTGAGACTTGCCCACACAAACACTAGGTTGTTTTAGAGAAAGACTTGGAAGACTGTAGTCTTGTTTCAAAGCGGTTTGGATTCCTTGCAATACCTAGCATTCAGTAAGGACAAAAGGTTAGGGAATCCAAATGATGTAGTCATTGTTTCGCTATACATCTCGTAAGTATTCTAATGGTTTTGTTATTGTATTTACGTATCTCTGTAATATTCACATGCCTGTATGATTTTATGTTTTCTACTATGTATATCAATTTGAATGTATATTTATATGGAGCATGCATGTAGACTTATATAAATGAGATTTTAGAACTGGCTTCAGAGCTAATGGTTGCTAGTTTATATGTTTATATACATGTATGTCGCTTTTTGACATACTAGATATGTTTATTGGATGGTGGCATAATTATTTGCATGTTTAAGTTTTATATATGTGTTATGCTAAAATAATATTGTTCATGATTTTTGTATGTTTATGATTGTTTATGTGTGTTATATTTTGTTGAATAAAACTCATAAACTCTGTACATGAAATCAAAATTTGAAATAATTGCATAAAATTGTTTTTTTTTTTTGGCTATGCGTTTTCTAGTTTTTTTTCCGTTTCTAATTCATATATATATATATATATATATATATAATTCCTTTTTTTCACGTTTATGGCCATGCATATTTTTTTTATATTTTGTGTATTCATTTGTATATATTATTAGTAACAAACTTTTATATATGGTGGCAATTAAAAGAAAATTAAGTGAATGACATTGTTTAATTAACTCGTGAATGACATTGTTTCATATATAGAGGTTTATTATATATATTGAACATTTTGGATAGCCAAGATCATTACACTGTGTATTTATAAAAGTGCAAGACTTGCTAATGAAGTCAATTAATTGAAAACGTGTCATTGGAACCACTAATGAACTAGGGTTAAAAGGTTTTGGTCGTAAAAGATACATTTTATACAATTAAACGTTTTACACAAGGGATCCCAAAAGAGAGAGCGTTTAAAATTAGTTTACAAAATTTCCAGTTTACAAACAACCACTAGCCACTCTAAGGGCAAAACAGACATTTATCGTCCTCCTGTTCCTGTCTCCTCCTCAACCGTGGCGGCCGAGCAGCTGTTCATTTACATTTTGCCTTCAGAGCTCTCCGAATTAGGACTGATCAAGCTTGCCCTTGCCTTTACCTGCACCATGTAGCACCCGTGAGCCAAGGCCCAGAAAGAAAACATAACGTTATAGTACAAACAATGATAACAATTGAATAATATTTAAGGCTTGTTCATAGACTTAGCATACCACATTAATCATATAGTCCATAGACACAACCAGAGAATCAAAAAACCAACACTCAGCTATTTAGCAAGACAAATCCATCAATCAATAATATTAATCAAATCACATAATAATCAGGGTCGACACCCTTAGGTCGCACCCTCAGTATACCCACTAACTCTGGTCCGCTTAAACTGAGCTCAGTGCATAATAAGCTATCCTCAGCTACCAGTGGCTGAGCCACGCCCTGTGCGCCAATGTAAACTCCGACACTCTTAGGCCGTTTGTTTATTATTCACATGGCATAATACCATTCTTTATAAAGCATACAAGACAGGGAACCCTTAGTCCCACTATAAATTCACAACCGGGTGCAGATTTCTTACCTTTAATTTCCTAGTATACTGACTACGAGAGATGCCTCTTGAGCACGATCCGTTTCCCGAGTCCTAGCTTATTACCTAGCCACAACCAAGATAAGGGATACCATTAATAATTGTAAAAAGGCTTCCGGATAAGGTTCTAGTCTCCAGAACATCGAATTCTACCCAACACGGTAGTAGAATCGATCCCAAGCACCCTAGGTTAAGTTCCCATGCTTAAAATCCCAAAAACACAAATTTCCTTAAGAGCCGTGGCTCAAGCTCCCTATGTTGCGGCATGGCCCCAACCAGAGGCTCAACCTTGCCCAGAAACTGACACGGGCCGCGACCCGCCCTCCATCTTCAGCACTCATCAACTTCAGAGGGCCGCGACACAGCAAGAACTATGTCGCGGCCCAACCCCTTCGAACCCAGATAAACAACCATTTTTAACTCTCAAACCTCTCATAACCATCCCAATATTATACTCCAATTATCACAAACATTCCTGCATGATTTCAGAAGCTTAAGCCAGCAGAAACCTAATCTAAAAACTCATCAAAACACCATTTTAGTTTATGAAGCCCACAAACTTAAGAACTCCAAAACCAATCAAGAAAACACTAAGATTCAGACATTAGATCATAAATTCGAGCTTACCTTCACTAATGAACCAATTCTCTAAGAAATCTCTGAGCTAACTCCCAAGTTCCAAGCTTCAATTCAGTCCTTAAGCAATTAAGTCAATCCTGAGGCTCGGGGTACTGGAAATGTCCCCAAGGGAAAAATGGTAAAATTCCCCAGTATTCCCACCTTAGCTTCCTAACCTCAAATATATCTCCAATTATTTATTTCCATAACCCGATAACCCAAATAACCATCTAATACCCGAAATACCCTTTGACTTGCCCCAAGTCAAGTATTAGGTCCCGTTGTGACTTTCCCACTAACCAGCTCCCTAGGATCGCCTTAAGTCGCATGCTGCAGATTTACCCACATAATAATGTGGTCCTCACAATTATAGCATATAATCACATTTACATTCATATAACCATACAAGCATGCTTATCACAGAATCATGCATTAAACTAATAAATTCACACATAAACCAATTATGCCCTCCTGGCACACTAATCAAGGCCCTTAAGCCATATTAGTGATTTTGGGTCGTTACATATATAGTAACATATTTACATATATATGGAGGGAAATTAAAAAAAATCATTTATTTTGGATTTGTATCTTTAATTCCATAACAAATGGTATATTTTTGTGAAAGTAAATATCTTTTTGGTGATTTTTTTTTCTAAAAAAAAATAAAGATATTTTTTCTCAAATGGGAACAATTGAATTAATTTTTATTTGATTAATATTTTGAAAATTGATTGAATTAAAATTAATTGTGATTAACTAATTGATAGATTTCATGAAATTGATTGATTAATTATTATTTTTTAGTTATTCATTTATTTTGGTAATAAGTGTGTGATTGCATAAATTAGTAACATGTCATATAGATTGTATGTTGGACCCATCCAGTTAATTAACATGTCATGCATAATTATAATTGTCATATTTGCAAATTTGTGCTTAAATGATAATGCTTATAGGGATGGTCCATTATTTTAGATAATGGGGAAAAAATAAAATAAAACGGGTCATAATCTTGATAGGTTTTATTTGGGCCCAATTGAACATGTAAAGTTTAAATTCCTCTTTTGTAGGTGGTTCTACTTGTGAAGGCTCATTTGCTTTGCATTACTGGATTGAACCTAATCAATTGAATAACGATCAATAAAATGAAGGTTTAAATTCCTATCTTTTGCGTTATGTATGGAAGTTAGGGGGCCTTGTAGTGGGAACGACATAATGGACCCAGCCCTCCTCCATGCAAGCCCAAATTGTTAAAGCCAATTTGCCTAAGTTGGACTTGATTGTATTAGGTTAATTCTAGTTGAACCTAAATTAAGTGATTAGTAACACAGTAATTCTAGATATTTAAAGTGGATTTAAATGGGTATTTTAGAATTAAATGAAATTTATACTAAGCTTTATTAATTATTTTAAATAATATAAAAAACCTAGTTTTATAAATTTCACAAGGAAAATACTACATTAAATTAATGAGCTTTAATTTTTGAAATTTGATCTCCACCGTTAATTTGACAAAGTTAGAGTTTAGTGGGGGATTATGGCGCTTTGATTACGTAAACCTACGGATGGTGTTCATTGGAATTTTAACAAGGTTAAATTTCTTAGGATAGATTGTTATAGATCAAACCCTTATAGACTCATCCCTACGGTGACTATGAGAAATAAGTCTATAATAATCGAAATCGTGGGTCTAGCTCATAAAGTTTGAAATAATTGGATTTCGTGACTTTGATCGAATAGGAAAGTTATTAATAATAGTTTCAGAATAATATTAATTGAAATGTTTACTCTATTTAACTAAGTGAATTTGTGATTCTCTCATTTCGGGACACATTTATTCATAGCTAGTTAACATACCTTAGAAATAGTAGATATGTGTTTTATTAGAATTTTACATATCAATGCATATTTTATATGTTTGAGCTATTTCTAAATATTTACATGGTTAAATATTTGTTAAACAACATATTGATTTCTACTTATTGATAATTGTAGCTCTATATCGAATCCTTTTATCTCCCTTATCTCTAAGGAACTCCTCACTGGAGAGAATTTTCCCAAATGGAAGTCAAACATCAACATTGTGTTGATCGGCAACAACTCCAAGTTTGCTATGACTGAAGTTTCCCCTGACATCCTTGATGATTTATCTTCAAAAGAATCAAGGGAGAAGTACGAGCGTTGGCTCGCTGCCAACAACAAATCCAAGGCATACACACGCTAACTAGCATGTCAGACATACTAAGGACGAAGCTGGAGGATGTCAAAACTGCCTATGAAATCTTGGAGCAGCTTCAGAAAATGTTTGGACACAAATATGGACAAGTTCGATTCGAGGCAATGAAGAATTATGCTAATGCCAGGATGGTGCCTAGAATGCATGTTCATGATCACTTCATCAAGATGATGAACTACTTTGAAGAGGCAGAATTGCACAGAACCACCATTGACGAAGAAACTCAAGTGGGGATTATTATGAATATTCTTGCTCCCATTTTTCTTCCATTCACCACCAACTACTTACTAAACTGTAACACCCTACTTCCTTAGAGTCGTTACTAAGTGAGTTTAAAATGTGCATTCAACTCGCTAATCGAGATTTTAGGTCAAAAAGTGTAATTAAGCCATAAACAGAGTTGTAAACATTGAAAATAATTCCATTTACTGAAAACCATATAGTGTTTGACACTTAGGATCCCAAAATACTGTTTAGAAATATTTACAACATATAAGTACAAACCAAGTCGACTCGACGACAAAATCTAGGTTTTAATACAATCATCTCTCAAAACCACTGGCTGTGGCAGCTAGGCAGGCCAAACATGTACGCGCCGCTTCACACTCTCCGTACTCATGGTTGCTCGACTTTTCCCTTGCCCTTACCTGCACCACAAAGCACCCGTGAGCCGAAGCCCAGCAAGAAAACCTTCACAAGCAGAAAACATATGCATAACAAACACATAGCATATATAACAGACCATCAATAGGCTAAACACATACGGCCAAGCCGTCCTAGGTGCTTTACCAGGTCCTAGGTTTGCGGTCCACACCGTGAGGATATCCCAGGTATCCTTTAGGGTCTTGCCCTGGAAACTCGCACTCCATGTGCTCAACGCTGCTCCCGACCCCTTGCCGCATTCGGCCTTGCACTTGACGTGCTTAACACCGTTCCCGGTCCCTGCCGACCTCGGCCCGCGCCATTCCCGGCTCTTGCCGAACATTTACACAATTGCATTCATAGCATAATAAACATATACTGAACACTAACAAATTCAATCAAAGGGCTACACCTTGCAGTTCAAACATATTGGGGCTCAACCCTGCATACAAGCTCTTTGGAAACAGTGGTTTTCTTACCTGTGTCCCGAGCTTTCCTAGTGCCGATATCCCGAGCACAGTCCCCTAACTTGAGCCTCGTCGAAACCCTAGTCACAACGCATTAACAATATTCATCCATCAAGTTCTAATCAATTAAATAACTTTGAGCCATAACTCTAATCTCGAGGACCTTGAATTCTATCAATCCAGGTGATAAAATCCATCCCGAGCCTTAAGCTTTGAGTTCCCAAGCCTAAACACACTTAAAAGCACAAAATGGCACTAAGAGTCGCGGCCCGCCCCAAAACCCGAGAGCACACCCAAAACAGGGCATGCGCGCCGCGGCCCTAGCTAAGGCATGCCACGACCCGCCCTTCTTCCAAGCCACCCAAATTCTTCGGAGGGTCGGGGCTCAGCAAGAACAATGTCGCAGCCTGACCCTTCGAACCCAGAAAAATCCTCCATTTTCTCTTCTAAAACTCAGTCAATCATCCTTAAAAATCAACCTAACAATCCAAACATTAATCACAAAAATCTTAAGACAATCTCAATAGCAAAACCTAACAAGAACATAAACCAAAAACCTCATAAAACCCAAAATCAAGCCTTCACCCAACTACATGCATATTCTAAAAACCAGCAGAAACTTCAAGCTAAAACCTTGTAATTTAAAGCTTACCCTTGCTGAACTTAGTCTCTGAATTTGGTCCTTAAGCCTCAGGCTTCTAGCTCCAAAGATTCCCAGCTTCACTACTTAGTCCCTAGCTTGATTTCACCAAGAATTATCCCAAGCTCAAATGGAGAGAAAGAAAGGAAGACAACCTCAAGAGAGAGAGAAGGAGAGAGTCAGTTTCTGAATGTTCTAAACAATTCTAAGTTTTGTTTTATTTAACTTAAGTCTATAGGGTTACCTCAAGGCTCGGGGTACCAAAACGTCCCCGAGGGAAAAATGGTAAATTTCCCAAATATTCCCTCCTAGACATTGTAACCTCAAATATATCTTCGAATATTTATTCCCATAACCCGATAACCCCATAATACATCTACTACCCAAAAGACCCCTCGACTCACCCTGAATCAGATTCTCAACCACGTTGTGACTTTCTGGCTAATCGCTCCCCGGGACTATCTCAAATCGTGATGCACAGATAAATCACATACACATCGCATTTATCACATTTATACCCTCAATGGGCTAAAATCACAAACATACCCCTAATATCCAAACGGGGCCCTCATGCATATTTAATTCAACTAAACATGCATCTCTATCACATATTCACTTAAATTCACATATTAAATCATTTATTGCCCTCCAGGCATGCTAATCAAGGCCCTAAGCCCTATTAGCAAATTTGGGTCGTTACATAAACAAACTGAAGTATAGAATGACTCAACTTGTAAATGAGCTTCAAATGTTTGAAGGTATCAATGGTGGACCAAGTAAGGGACATGAGAAGAAGCTTGATGCAGCTACGAAGGACACTCGTGGAGAAGCTAACTTAGCTTCATTCTCGAAGATAAAGAACAAGAAGGGCAAGGCCACAGCTACTGCAAAACTAGCTAGAGGTGCTGCAAGACCCTGCTGGAGCAAAACCCGCTGCTAAGAAAGCCAAAGGAGCACGTTTCCACTGCAAGGAGACTATGCATTGGAAAAAGGATTGTTCAACTCTAAAGGCTAGAGGAACCCAAGGTAATTGCCAATCTTTTGTCTTGGATGCATGTGCCTTGGAAGATGATAATTCTGTATAGATTATAGATTCTTGATCCACTAACCATGTATGCACTTCTTTGTAGCTACTTAGCAATTGAACATCAGTAAAGGAAGGTGAGTTGAAGCTTAGAGTCGAAAATGGAGCATTCGTGAACGTTGAAGCAAGAGGACAAGCTTGTCTAAATTTTGGAAATAAATATTATTTTTAAATAATTTTATTTTATTCCAAACTTTAGTCGGAATTTAATTTCAGTTTCTTTATTACATCAATAACATTATGTTGTAACTTTCAAAAGTTTTAATATAACAATTTCATTAAATGGATGTGAATTGTGTTGGATGTATGGAAAACGGGTTATACCTTTTACGACCTATCAAACCCTCTACCTTTAATAATGAGTTATTTAAGGTAGCTAGATCTAGGACCGCCAAACAAAAGATTGATAACGATAACATGACGTATCTTTGGCATCTTCGACTTGGTCATATTAACTATGATAGGATCAAAAGACTAACAAAGGTTGGGCCTTTGAGAGAACTCACAATGGGTGACCTACCTGTCTACCAATCTTTTCTCGAGGGTAAAATGATCAAGCGTCCATTCTCTGCAAAAGGAGAAGGGGAAATAGAACCACTAGGGTCAGTTCATTCAGATGTCAGTGGACCATTGAATGTTCAAGCAAGGGATGGTTATGAGTATTTCTTCACATTCATTGATGACTACTCGAGATACTCGTGTCTTTACCTAATGCATAGGAAATCTGAAACATTTGAGAAGTTTAAAGAATTCTTTGCAATGGTTCAAAACCAATTAGGTAAAATGTTAAAGATCTTGCGATCTGATAGGGGTTGAGAATACATGGATATGCAGGTCTAAAATCATTTAGCTGAAATTGGGATATTATATCAATGTATTTCCCCAAGTACTCCGCAACAAAATGGTATTGCGGAGTGTCAGAATCGCACGTTAATGGAAATGGTTCAGTCCATGATTAGTTATTCAACTCTTCCGATCTCTTTTTGGGGACATGCCATACAAACCGTGTGTGACATTTTAAATGTTGTGCCATCTAAAGCTATCTTTAAAAAACCTTTAGAACTATAGAATAGTCATAAACCTAGTTTGTGTCATTAAAGAATCTCAGGGTGTCCCGCTCACGTCTTGAGGAAAAAGGAAGGAAAGCTAGAATCGTGAATTGAAGTTTACTTGTTTGTTGGCTATTCTAAAGGTACTCGGGGTGGTTTGTTCAATAGTCCACAAGATAAGAAAGTGTTTGTTTCTACAAATGCTACTTTTCTTGAATAGTACTACATGTCTAATTTCAAACCTTGTAGCAATGTAGTCTTAGCAGAATTGCAATCTGACTTAGCTATTCCTACTGTTCCAATTCCATCAGCGCAGGTTGATGAAAACAAAAATATTCCTACTGATCTTCCTCAAGTGACACAAGTCGAGATTAACGAGGAAGAATAAGAAACCACAGTTCCGATTCAGACAGTTACAATACCTCATCGTAGTGGGAGGGTTTCTCGTACCCCAATATGCTATCGTATGGATGGTGAAACCAACATGGTTGTTGGGGAAGCACATGACGATGGTACATTGTCTTTCAAACAGGTAATGAGTAGTGCTGATAAGGATCTTTGGCTTGAAGCCATGAAATAGGAAATGGATTCCATGTACTCTAACTCCATCTAGGATCTCGTCGAAGCACCTAGTGACTTTAGGGCCATTGGGTACAAGTGGATCTACAAGAATAAGAGAGGAGTTGATGGAAAGGTCAAGACTTACAAGGCTCGATTCGTGGCAAAGGGTTATACCCAGAGAGAAGGAGTTGACTATGAAGAAACTTTTTCTTCGGTTGCCATGCTAAAATCTATTCGCATACTCTTATCCATAGCCGCAACTATTGATTATGAGATTTGGCAAATGGAAGTCAAGACAATGTTCCTTAATGGGGAACCTAGATGAAACCAATTTATATGGATCAACCAGAAGGGTTTAAAGTAACTGAACAAGAAAAGAAAGTGTGCAAGTTGAATAGGTCCATTTATGGACTTAAGCAAGCTTAACGTTCCTTGAATCTAAGGTTTAATGAAATCATTAAAACCTATGATTTGAGTAGAATGTTGATGAGCCCTGCGTTTACCAACTCAAGGAAAACAACATTGTGGTATTCTTGCTTCTCTATGTGGATGATATCTTGCTCATTGGAAACAATGTCAAGAAATTATCAGACATAAAGAACTGGTTGGGAACTCAATTCCAGATGTAGGACTTGGGTGAAGCAAGTTATGTTATTGGTATCCAGATTTTGAGGGATAGAAAGAACAAAACTTTGGCTCTATCTCAAGCAGCTTACATAGAAAAGGTGCTTGAGTCTTTCTCTATGAAAGATTAAAAAAAATGATGTTTACAATCCCGACATGGAGTCCATATTTCTAAAAAGCAGTCTCCACAAACATAGACTCCTGAAGAGGAAGATGATATGAGAAGGATTCCTTATGCATTTGTAGTTGGAAGTCTAATGTATGCTATGTTATGCATTAGACCAGACATCTGCCATACAGTGGGAGTTGTGAGCAAATACCAGTCAAACCTAGGAAGGGAACATTGGACAACGAACAAGCACATACTGAAATATCTTCGATGAACTAAGGATTATATGCTAGTCTACTCGGGTGGAGTTTTGAACCCGTTAGGCTACATCGATTCTGATTTTCAGACTGATGTCGATGATAGGAAGTCAACTTCTGGAATGTTGTTTACTCTTGGGAGTTCACAACGCATGCCCTAAAAACATTCATTTAGGGCTTGCAACGCACGCCCTAAAAAACTTCACTTTTTAAGGCTCTCAAATAGAGGGCTTGCGGGGGGGGGGGGGGGCACCCTATAATGCCTTTTTTTGTAGTATTTCTCATTTTCTTCCCGAAGCTGGTCAAGGACATCTTGTATGTCTTGTCCTTTGTTTCCAAGTCTATTTAAAACACTCCCTCCTTTAGGCCACCCCTCAACATTCTGGCTGTCCGATCGAGGAGCACCAGGAGGTGGTCTTACTGGACAAACGGTCCTTTAGGCTGAACATTTTCCCTAGCAGGGAGATTTTAAGGCCCAGATGGCCTTGCCAGAACAAATTTTCCTCTTTGATGTCCATCATTATGGTGATCATCATAATATTGATATTCAAGGGATTGGTAGTACCAAATATCCCCTTCATCTTCTTCATAACCATCCCGATAGGATGTTTGATAGTTTCTACTAACTTCTTGATCATCCCTTTGTCTACTTCTTCTCGAATGATGACCATGATTGCATCAAGCACGACGAGTGGCTGGACTCGATTTTGACTAACTGGTCGTTCATTCCTTGGTTTTCGGACTACAAATGAGACCCTAGATTTTATGGACGAGGAGGTTGTCCTCCCCTTAAGGCTGCACACCTTTGTATCCTATCAGCATACCTTCCTTCTCTGGACACTTGTCTACCACAACCTTAACCTTCGTCATGATTAGATAACACTTGCTCATCTTGAAGGAGTATACGTTGTACTCCTAGTGAAGACCCCTGGTTTAAGTGTTGACTTTGTGTTTTCCCATGGGGAACCACTTGGTCTTGGGACCTTGATGGTTGTGCAGGCCCTAGGCTCGACCAATTGGCCATTGAACTTCTAGATTTGCTTGGCCAGTATTCTCAGGCTGAGGATTTACTTGTTGAGGTCTTGCTGCTTGAGTCTGTAGTAAGACAACTTCTAGCAGCCTTGTTGTTTCGACAATACGATGACCATCTTCTTTTTTACTAGCTTCAAAGGCTCGCTGCAGTCCACTGACCTACATCCACCTTTACTTGTATTAATCAAGAAGGTCTTAGAACCAAGATCAAGAATAACAATGTTCAACTGAGTTTCTGAAGCTTGAGAGAATACAATTCGATAGGGATTTTGTATGTAAAGTGTGCACTCAACATTTGTTTTTTAAAGAGCATGAGAGATCCCTTTTTATAGAGTTTCTTAATGGGATATTGGCTGTACAAAATAATCTATGCCCTACACGTGTAGTGTGGGATTGTTAGGACTAATTACAAAATCAAATAACACTGAAAAATACATTGACATATCAGTTAAATAAATATATTTGAATATTTTGTATTATCTTGTGAAATCCAGATCTTTGGGTTTAAATATGTTATCCTTCAAGTAGGTTCATCCTCAAGTAGCTTCATGAGATGCTACCAGCTAAGACAAATTAGAATGCAACTCTTCGCACTAATGAAGTCGACTTGAGCAACTATCTTATCTTGACCAACTCTAAGAATTTACTGCCATGTGTCCTCTTCAAATGTCATGTCACCAAGTCAAAATTTGGGTTAAATAACCACGACCATCATGACCACCAAATAAAAATAACATAGATTTATTTTCCCACGAACCATAGATCACCCTTTCTTAAAGATATTCATAATAAAACTTAAAACTAGGAAAATCTATCATAAACATTTCATAAATTAAAGGTAAATTTTTATGAACACTTCCTTAACTCTAGGTCAAACACTTCCACCTACAATCACAATCACAATTGTTGATGGTGAAATCTCATCAATGATATAAGGTCAGAAAACTAAGACTGTATTGCCAAAGGTATCTTAGAAGAAGATGGAGAGAACTTGAAAGAGTAAATATGTAGAACTACAATGGAGTCAAAATTGCATATTACTTAACAGCCTTAGCATACAATCAATTTTCCAACCCCCTTTCTGGAGGGGTGATGATCTATTTATAATAGAACTCTAATGGCTCCTCATACATTGTGGTCCCTGGGGACAAGATTGTACATAGGTACATTGTCAGGGTAGTGACACAGGTTGTCGTGGGGCAGAAGGTCATGGTGTCGGCCTGGTGCCTAGTCAGAGGCATGCATGTAGTGCTTCCACTCTCTGTACAAATCCATACCTCCACGACTTGTTGGACACATATGTCAGAGTCATGCCTTTGCCCTTTTTCAGGGTTGTACATCCCGCGCTTGTACATTTATCTCATGCCTAGTGGTCTCCCTTACCTAAATATCTTCTCTAGGTTTCTTTATATTTTAGTAAGTGTCGATCCATACTTCTTTTATCCTGTCCTTACCTCCAGGTATGAGGCCTGGAAATAGGCATGTACGAGGCTTAGGGATGGGTCTCACAAGGCGAGACCCTTGGTGCCTAAGTGAGTACCCATGTGTGACCTGGGCATTCACGAGGCTCGAGGATGGGTCTCACAAGGCGAGACCCTTGGTGCCTAAGTGAGTACCCATGTGTGACCCGGGCATTCACGAGGCTCGGGAATGGGTCTCACAAGGCGTGATGGGGTTGCATGAGGGCCATGAGACGGTTGTGGCACGGGGCTCCTTAGCGTGGTCGTACCTCGCGAGACACACATGGGCGTGGTGAGGTGTGTCTCGCTGTGCGAGGCATTGGCGCGCATCTGGGTCGTGAGGCGTGCCAGGGAAGGGCAGCCTTGCATAGCGAGGCCCTTGTGGCCTTGGTAGGCGCGCGCAGGGGAAGGGCAGCCTCGCATAGCGAGGCCCTTGGATCCTTCTGGGCATTTTCGTTTAGGCCTCCAATGAGGCATGGATCTCGCGTGGGGCAAGATATTGGGCTGCTTTGTCTACCCGAGGCTAATTAGGGTAACCCTCAATTTTTCTCTTGAGTGTTGACTATGGCTCTGGTCAATTTTTGGCATTCACACTTGCCCCCCAGTCTATTAGGAAGTCTTTAGGCTTCCTGGTAGACTCATAATAATGCTACACTCACTATGTTCTGGTGGTAGTGCTGGGTGATCCGTTTCCGTCAGTGCACTTTGATTACTTGTAAGGATATGTTGACCCCTTGGGTTCTTGCAATCCTTTTATGTATTTTTGCGCACGCTTATTATTTCTTGTGAGAAGCGTCCTTTTCGTCATTAGGCATAGTACTATTTTTGCAAGTGTCTTCTTCGAGACCATTTTTGCAAGCATCTTCTGTGAGACCCTTTTCACAAGCGTCTTCTTTGACACCCTTTTTGCAAGTGTATTCTTTGAGACCCTTTTCACAAGCGTCTACCTTGAGACCTGTGACGACCCAAATTTGCTAATAAGGCTTAAGGGCCTTGATTAGCGTGCCGAAAGGGCATAATTGGGATTAGAATGAATGTTATTGATTTAAATGCGTAAATATATGATTAATAGTATGTTTATGATAATTGATGATATTATATGATGATGTGATATATATGTTTGAGATATATGTGAGAACCACATTATTATGTGGATAATTTTGCAGCCGGCGACTCGAGGCGATCCTAGGGCTAGATAGCGGGAAAAGTCACAACGGGGCATTATAATTGACTTTGGACAAGTCAATGAGTATTTTAGGTACCGGGTAGCAGGTTAGACTATCGGGTGATGAAAATAAATAATTGGAGATATATTTGAGGTTAGGGAGTCTAGGCGGGAATATTGGGGGATTTTACCGTTTTGGCCTCGGGGACGTTTTCGGCATCCCGAGCTTTGGGATTAGTCTAATAACCTAAGGATATACTTGGAGGACTTAGAAAACACTAGAAAGAAATTAGACCGACTCTTCCTCAGTCTTCTCTCTCATCTCTCTCCTAAGGAAGGAAAACACTGAAACTTGAGGGGGAACTGCTGGAACTAAGCTGTATCTTTGAGAATTGAAGGGAATAATCTGGAGGATTAGCTTAGGAACTGATCAAGGTCTAAGATAGAGCCAAGGTAAGCTTTGAATTTTTGTTTCTAAGGTTAGGAATTTAGAGAAATGGCTGAGTCTTAAATATCGGTGGTTTTGGCATTTAAGGTGGAAATTAAGGCTTGAAACTTTGAAGATAGGTCAGGGGACTCTTGGAGAAGTGATTCTACAGCTGAGGTAAGGTTTAATTTAAAGTTTGATGGTTGAATTTGAGAGCTTTCATGGCTGGTTTTGAGTTTTGTGGGTTTGAAATCTCAGAAATTGGAATTGGGATTTTGGTGAGTGTTAGGCTGGATTTTTGGTGGAGTTGTGTTGTTTAAATCATTCTAATGTTGCTATTATTAATTGGTATTGAGTTGGGGGCTTTGGGGTGGTTTAATGTGAGGTTTAGAGATTGAAAATGGTGGTTCTTTCTGGGTTCGAAGGGTCGGGCCGCGGCATGGTTCTTGGTGAGTCGCGACCCTTCGAGGCTGTTGCATGCTAAAGAAGGAGGGCGGGCCGCGGCATGGCCCAAGCAATGCCGCAGCCCTTACCTGTTTTTGTGCCTTAGATGGTTCTATTTGGGGGCCATGCCGCGGCATGGGTGGCCTATGCCGAGGCGCTTAAGGGATTTTGGGATTTTAGGCTTGGGAATTTAACCTAAGGTGCTCGGGATTGAATCTTTTACCATATTTGGTGAAGTTCAATGATCCGGGGACTAGAACTTGGTTCGGAAACTCATTTAAGATTGTTAATGGTATCTTTCATCATGGTTGTGACTAGGTGTTAAGCTAGGGCTCGAGGATTGGATCGTGCTCAAGGAGTATCGCCCGTAGTTAATTCATCAAGAAGCTAAAGGTAAGAAAACTACACCCGGTTGAATATTTGAATGGGACTAAGGGCTCCCTGATATGTATGATTGAAAGAATGGTATTATGCCCTGTAAATTGTAAACCAATGGCCTAAGCGTGCCAAAGTTAACTTGTGCAATTGGCACGGCTTGGACACTGGTATCCGAGGATAACTTATTATGCACTGAGCTCGGTTTAAGCGGGCCGGAGTTAGTGGGTTAAACAGAGGGTGCGACCTAAGGTGTCGACCCTAGTATTTGTGTTAATTGATTATTATATTTGGCTATGAATGCGATTAATGAGATTGTTGAATAATCTGAGTATAGTTGAGGTTATTTGTACCTTGAGGTGTGCTTATATGCTGTGGATTGAATATCTGAACATGCTTATTGGAATGTCTGTTTAATAATATTGTTTATGCTGTGTATGTTGTTTTCTTGCTGGGCCTTGGCTCACGGGTGCTACGTGGTGCAGGTAAAGGCAAGGGCAAGATCGATCAACCTTGATTGGAGAGCTCTGCAGGGTGAATGTACATGTCAGGCCGCTCACCCGCCACGGTTGAGGAGATTACAGGGACGAGAGGACCAGAACCTTGCATTTTGCCTTAGTATGGCTAATGTTTACTCTTAACTGTTGAATTTTTGTAAACCAACTTTTAAACATTGTTGATCTTGGGGATCCCTTCTGTAAACTATTTATAACTTATAAAATGTATCTTTTGAGGCCAAAATGTCTTTTAGACCTTGAACACTTAAGCTAATGACACGTTTTGATTAAATGACTTGATTAGCAAGTCACACACCTTTATAAATACACAGTGTAGCGGTCTTGGCTATCCAGGGTGTTACAACTTGGTATCAGAGCGTCCTAAGTTTAAGGGTTCCTGAAGACAGGCTGGACATGTACATTCGCTGCTAGAGACAAGCTCAAATCAGGGTTCGGTAATGTGTATATGTGTTTATGTGCTTATGTGCCTGAAATGAGTTATGGGTGCTGTTGTTTATTGGATTATTAGGAAGCATGAGATACTGATAGGGCCTGGCCCTTGACTATTGTGTGAAATATTGAGGCATGTTTATTAACATTTCTGTGCATGTAGATGAATATTTGAATGATTAATCGTATGTTGTGCATGTATGAACGCCTGTTTCATAGCTTTTGTGCGATTGGATTGGAGGCGTGCTTATTAGCAGCCAGTGCATGAGAATGGATGCTTATATGTGGATTGTTTGTGGTTGGTGATATTATATTGGTAGATCTTGGAGAAATTGTACCCTGTCATCATGGTCTAATTGCCGAGTCGTTATTTGCAGATTGACTTGGATAGCTATGCGTCCAAAAAAATCTTCACGACTAGCCGGCACTAGGTCTGGGACCAGGGGTGATGACTAGGGCCAGAATCCTCCGCCAGTGCCTGAGAACTGGCAGAAGTTAATGGCTGAGATGCAGGTTCGATTACAGAGTCAAGACGAGCAGATCCGTATTCTGCAACAACAGGCTCCATCAGGGAGTGCTGCCCCTGCTTTACCACTTGCAGTGGTACCAGTTGTGTAGTCTGGGGAGATTGGTAATAAATGGGACCCGTTATATGAACGGTTCAGGAAGCAACAACCCCCAATCTTTGAGGGTGGACCAGATCCATTGAAAGTCGAGCAGTGGCTAACTATGATTACAGTAATTCTGGATTTTATGAGGATTGAGGAGCATGACAGAGTGGCCTACGCCACTTATATGTTGAGGGAGGATGCTCGTATCTGGTGGGAGGTGGCATCGCAGACTAGGGATGTGACTACATTGAGTTGGGAAGGTTTCAAAGATTTATTCAGTCAGAAGTATTATAATGTTGCTGTCAGAGCATCAAAGGTTAATGAGTGTGTGAGTTTGGTTCAGGGCACTATGACTGTTACTGAGTATGCCCTGAAATTTGATAGGCTTGCAAAGTTTGCTCCATATCTTGTGCCTACCGATGCAGCTAGGCAGGATAGATTTATTAGAGGGCTGAATGCTATGATAGCCCGAGATGTTAGAATTACAATGGTACCTGGAGGAACAACTTATGCCTAGGCCGTTGAGAGGGCTCTTATCGCTGAGGAAGCAGAGAATAAGATATAGAGGGATAGCGCAGCAAGAAGGGAGGGCCGCAGGGCGGTGCCTCCATATTCTGGGTCTGGTAGGGGCGGAGGCCCCAGTGATTTCAAGAGGAAGACTCTTGACACTCCGACAGCTGCTGGTCCTGATAGGAGGGGTCGGGGTGGTCAGGGTGGCCGTCAGGGTGGCGGCGAGGCATGGCGGACCTATCCAGAGTGTCCGAGATGTAGAAGACGCCATCTGGGCGAGTGTCGGGCCAAGGCTTGCTTTGTGTGCGGAGTTGTAGGGCATCTCAGGAAAGACTGCCCAACGGTGAAGAAAGGTGAAGTGGGAAAGGTGGATAGCTTGACTCCAACTCGAGTGTGCACCTTGACTCAGGCGGAGGCTGAGGCTAGTCCCTCAGTAGTGACAGGTCAGCTTTCTAGCGCTGACACTCCTTTTACTGTTTTAATAGATTCTGGTGCTACACATTCTTTTGTTTCTAGTAGAGTGATTAATAGATTGTGTAGACCTAGTGAGTATCGGACTGCAGGGTTTGGGACATTGTGGCCTACAGGGGAACTGGTAGTCTCTAGGAGATGGATTACGGCACTGCCAGTGATGGTTGATAGTAGGGAAATCTCGGTAGATCTGATTGAGTTAGATTTGGAGGATTTCGATATGATTCTGGGGATGGACTGGTTGGCGAGATATGGAGTTACGATTGATTGCATGAAGAAGATGGTTACTTTTGAGCCTGAGGGCGAGGACCCTTTTGTCTTTGTGGGAGCGGTGTCTGGACCCCGTGTGCCCATGATTTTAGCATTGAGAGCCAGAGACTTGTTGCAGGGGGGATGCATTGGTTTTCTGGCTAGTGTATTAGATACCGCTAGAGTTATGCCGGCAGGGCCGGGAGAGACCAGATTGGTATGTGAGTTTTTGGATGTCTTCCCTGAGGATCTGCCAGGGTTGCCGCCGCGTAGGGAGATTCAGTTTGAAATTGAGTTAGCACCGGGGACAGAACCAGTATCAAGGACACCATACAGAATGGCACCAGCTGAATTGAAAGAGTTGAAGATACAATTGCAAGAACTTCTGGATTTGGGATTCATCAGGCCTAGTTATTCTCCATGGGGCGCTCCAGTGTTGTTCGTTAAGAAGAAGGACGGGACTTTGAGGATGTGCATCGATTACAGAGAATTGAACAAGTTAACTATTAAGAATAAGTACCCTTTACCAAGGATTGATGACTTGTTCAATCAGCTGCAAGGTAAGACGGTGTTCTCAAAGATTGATCTTCGATCTGGTAATCACCAGCTGAGGATCAAAGATGAGCATATACCAAAGACGGCCTTCCGGACACGATATGGGCATTATGAGTTCCTGGTCATGTCTTTTGGTCTGACCAATGCCCCAGCAGCTTTTATGGATCTGATGAACAGGGTGTTCAAGGACGTCTTGGATCACTTCGTCATTGTCTTCATCGACGACATCTTGGTTTACTCCAGTTCATAGGTAGAGCATGAGCAACATCTCCGACAGGTTCTACATAGATTAAGGGAGCATCAGTTGTATGCCAAGTTTAAGAAGTGTGAGTTCTGGCTACCAGAGGTGACCTTCCTTGGACATATAGTTGGGGCAGAAGGGATTAAGGTGGATCTGTCCAAGGTAGAAGCAGTTAGGGATTGGCCGAGGCCAAGAAATGCCTCGGAGGTGCGGAGTTTCCTTGGGTTGGCTGGTTACTACAGATGGTTTGTAGAGGGGTTCTTGAAGATTTCTTCACCGATGACAGAGTTGACAAGGAAGAATCAGAAGTTCGTCTGGTCAGAGAAGTGTGAGAACAGCTTTCAGGAGTTGAAGCGACGACTTATTTCTGCGCCCGTGTTGAGTCTTTCCTCGGAGGAAGGGAAGTTTGTGGCCTACTGTGATGCGTCGAGGATGGGTTTAGGTTGTGTGTTGATGCAGAATGAGAAAGTAATAGCCTATGCATCTCGACAGCTGAAGGAGTATGAGCCAAGGTATCCGACTCACGATTTGGAGTTAGCAGCAGTGGTATTCGCACTAAAGGTGTGGCGGCATTATCTGTATAGGGAGAAGTGCGAGATATACACTGACCATAAGAGTCTGAAGTATTTCTTTACCCAGAAGGATCTGAATATGAGGCAGAGACGTTGGTTGGAGTTGGTTAAGGATTATGACTGTGATATCCTTTACCATCCTGGAAAAGCCAATGTGGTGGCTGATGCATTGAGTCGGAGGGGCCTAGGGCAGTTGTATAGTTCCACCCAGATCTTGAGAGAATTGGCTGATGAGATGGTCAGGGCAAGGATAGAACTGGTAGTGGGCCAGTTAGCCAATATCACTTTGTAGTCGACCCTATTAGAGCGGATCAAGGAGGGTCAGTTAGTGGATGTGCAGTTGTAGGAAAGTAGGCAGCATGCCTTAGCAGGGACAGCTAAGGATTATTCTATTTCTGAGACAGGTTTGCTTCGGTATCAGGGGCGGATTTGTGTTTCGGATGATGAGGGAATCAGGCGAGAGATACTGGATGAGTCACACACTACACCATACTCACTTCATCCGGGTACCACGAAGATGTATCAGGATCTACGGACATTATATTGGTGGCCCGGGATGAAGAAGGATGTAGTTGAGTATGTGTCTAGATGTTTGACATGTCAGCAGGTTAAGGCTAAGCATCAGCGACCAGCGGGATTGCTTCAGCCTTTGGGTATCCCAGAGTGGAAATGGGAAGATATTACGATAGATTTCGTGGGAGGATTACCCAAGACAGTTGGACTTCATGACTCGGTGTGGGTGATAGTAGACAGATACACTAAGTCAGCTCATTTTCTACCAGTGAGGTCGACCTATATAGTGGAACAGTATGCAGAGTTGTATGTGAAGGAGGTGGTTCATCTCCATGGGGTTCCAAATTCTATTGTATCTGACCGAGACCCTATCTTTACCTCCAAGTTTTGGGAAGCTTCGCAGAGAGCTATGGGGACTCAGCTGAAGTTTAGCACACCCTTTCATCCTCAGACTGATGGATAGTCTGAGAGGACGATTCAGGTATTGGAGGACATGCTTAGGGCATGTGTGATTGACTTTGAGGGTTCATGGAGTAAGTACCTCCCATTGATCGAGTTTTCATATAACAATAGCTATCAGTCCATAATTGGAGTGGCTCCTTATGAGATGTTATATGGAAGAAAGTATAGATCGCCCATTCACTGGGATGAGATGGGTGAGAGAAAGTATTTGGGGCCAGATATGGTTCAGAAGACTAATGAGGCCATAGAGAAGATTCAAGCTAGAATGCTTACCTCGCTGAGTAGACAGAAAAGCTACGCTGATCCTAAGCGTAGGAACATGGAGTTCTAGGTTAGGGACCACGTGTTTCTGCGAGTTTCACCACTGAGAGGGTTGAGGAGGTTTGGAGTAAAGGGCAAGTTGAGCCCTCGGTTTGTTGGACCTTTTACGATCCTGGAGAGGATTGGACAGGTGGCTTATAGGCTGGCTTTGCCACCGTCGCTATCAGGAGTTCATAATGTGTTCCATGTCTCCATGTTGCGGAAGTATGTTTCTGATACGACACGTGTACTGAGGTACGAGGACTTAGAGTTACAGACAGATTTGTCCTATGAGGAGCGACCAGTTCAGATTTTGGATCGGAAGGAAAAAGTCTTACGGAATAAGACAATTCCGTTTGTGAAAGTATTGTGGAGGAATAGCAAGGTCGAGGAAGCGACCTGGGAGTTAGAGATAGCGATGCGGGATCAGTATCCCGAGCTATTCAGGTAAATTTCAAGGATGAAATTCTCATTAGGAGGGGATAGTTGTGACGACCCAAATTTGCTAATAAGGCTTAAGGGCCTTGATTAGTGTGTCGGGAGGGCATATTTGGGATTAGAATGAATGTTATTGATTTAAATGCGTAAATATATGATTAATAGTGTGTTTATGATAATTGATGATATTATATGATGATGTGTATATATATGTTTGAGATATATGCGAGAACCACATTATTATGTGGATAATTCTGCAGCCGGCGACTCGAGGCAATCCTAGGGCTAGATAGCGGGAAAAGTCACAACGGGGCATTATAATTGACTTTGGACAAGTCAAGGAGTATTTTAGGTATCGGGTAGCAGGTTAGACTATCGGGTGATGAAAATAAATAATTGGAGATATATTTGAGGTTAGGGAGTCTAGGCGGGAATATTGGGGGATTTTACCGTTTTGGCCTCGGGGACGTTTCCGGCACCTCGAGCTTTGGGATTAGTCTAATAACCTAAGGATATACTTGGTGGACTTAGAAAACACTAGACAGAAATTAGATCGACTTTTCCTCAATCTTCTCTCTCATCTCTCTCCTAAGGAAGGAAAACACTGAAACTTGAGGGGGAACTGTTGGAACTAAGCTGTATCTTTGAGAATTGAAGGGAATAATCTGGAGGATTAGCTCAGGAGCTGATCAAGGTATAAGATAGAGCCAAGGTAAGCTTTGAATTTTCGTTTCTGAGGTTAGGAATTTAGAGAAATGGCTGAGTCTTAAATATCTGTGGTTTTGGCATTTAAGGTGGAAATTGAGGCTTGAAACTTTGAAGATAGGTCAGGGGACTCTTGGAGAAGTGATTCTATAGCTGAGGTAAGGTTTTTTTTTAAAGTTTGATGGTTGAATTTGAGAGCTTTCATGGCTGGTTTTGAGTTTTGTGGGTTTGAAATCTCAGAAATTGGAATTGGGATTTTGGTGAGTGTTAGGCTGGATTTTTGGTGGAGTTGTGTTGTTTAAATCATTCTAATGTTGCTATTATTAATTGGTATTGAGTTGGGGGCTTTGGGGTGGCTTAAGGTGAGGTTTAGATATTGAAAATGGTGGTTCTTTCTGGGTTCGAAGGGTCGGGCCGCGGCATGGTTCTTGGTGAGCCGCGGCCCTTCGAGGCTGTTGCATGCTGAGGAAGGAGGGCGGGCCGCGACATGGCCTAAGCAATGCCGCGACCCTTACCTATTTTTGTGCCTTAGATGGTTCTATTTGGGGGCCATGCCGCGACATGGGTGGCCTATGCTGGGGTGCTTAAGGGATTTTGGGATTTTGAGATTTTAGGCTTGGGAATTTAACCTAAGGTGCTCGGGATTGAATCTTTTACTATATTTGGTGAAGTTCAATGATCTGGGGACTAGAACTTGGTTCGGAAACTCATTTAAGATTGTTAATGGTATCGTGAGAGAGAGATGAGTGAAAGTGAGTTGAGAAACCTTCTTTCCTTGAGTTAATCCACCACCCTCTGTTTTCTTCTACTAAATTTTGAATATATCATCTAAGCAAAAGACCATATTATCCCTCCATAGTATTCTAATCCTCAAATGGCCCCTAGGGGTAAAAGGATCATTTTACTCTCGATTCCTGTTAATTCCTCAAGTGTTCCTAGTATCCGTTAATTAACCCCGTCATCCAATAAATCACCAATTATTTACTCAAATATCTAATAATCCCTGATATATTTTATAAACTCCCAAAAATACCCCTAGGCTAAACAGGGCTCACATGCATATTTAATACTCATAAACATGCATTTAATCATTTTCACATAATCATAAAATCAGGCATGCCACATAATCATGCATTTTATCATTAATTCACATAAATACCAATTATGCCCTCCCGACACACTAATCATGGCCCTTAAGCCTTAATAGTAATGTTGGGTCATTACAACTATCCCCTCCTTATAATAATTTCGTCCTCGAAATTTATTCGAACACATAAACTAATAAGTCCCATACCTTTGACCATAATTTTAGAGCCCAACACATTACCTTTTATCCTTCAATAACACTCTTCCTAGATTGACAATCTAGCTCCATAAGGTCTCATCTTATGAATATAATTTCGTTAACTCTTTCATGCACAACAACTCTACTGAAACCCCAGGGTCTGCTTATCTCATCAGCGGTCATTTTCCCATCTTCTCATTGGCATCAGTAATACTCATAAGCCATCACCTATACCAGGGTAAGGCTAGCTTCTAGGTCCTCAGCCTAAACCTTGGTACGATCTCATAATTCTTATTAAATCGGGAGCCAAAACTCCCTTCTCTTCCCTAGAATATCATACTCTCTCTTGTATGCAAAACTTGGAGAAATACAGATCTCTTGTCCTGGAACTTCGTGTTCCAAAGTTTACAGCTTGGAAACTCCTATGTCCTTTCAAATAGGTAGATACTTCTGCCTTAAGAATTCCAACAACTTCATTGGTTTTCCCCCCGAACCAATAGTGAACCATAATACCCACTGCCTTTCATTTCTTTACGTAGAACCAGTAACTCTTGCTTTCTATCTCACCATATCGTATGACGTGTCACCTTAGATGTAATCCAACATTCATCATTGTTACTATGTCATCAAGGGACTATACTTCCCTTAATATCCCAAACACTTGCACATTCAATGCATAATTCCTTAGAACAACCATTAATTCTTCAGATTGCCATTCTATCTGTAGATAGCTACTAATTTTTGGTTCCAACCTTATTCCCTTCGTTCTCCAATTTCTTTCTAGAACTTGGAAAATTAAAGGGTCTCAACCCGGCACTATCAATTACCATGCCACGTCACCTGTTCACACGAACCAAAATGTGCTAACTCAATCTATTGAGTTGCAACCTTCCATGTCCAACCAACTCACTTGTAGTATAATGTGGTCCACTCCTACAATCCACCTCTATACCATTATATCCTCCAATATCCAAATATTAGATCTTATCATGCATTTAAACTTCCTAGTTACTATATGCCTTAGGAGGTAGTACGATGTTCATTTAGAACTTTCATCTCCCCACCAAATTCCATCGGATCACTCACCTAATCTTCATATCTTAACTCATATTATACTAGTAGGGTTGTTCACCATTTCCACAAGATCCTCACTTTGGATTCTATTGTCCAAAGAGATATATATCTGTCCATAATCAATCACAGGTACTATACCAACCTCAATCGTTACCTTGTCTGACGTTACTGTAATTCATGATGTCCTATCCAATCGACACAGACCTTCCCAAGTAAGAGGTCAGCTTCCAAATTAATTTTTCTCCTTGTACAATCAAGGGTTTCTAACATGAATCACCCATTAAGTCTCATTAAATCTTGGTCTCAGGGTTATCTTTCTTAAAAATGACCTAACGCTCCAATCCCTTATGTTATGCATTCACCGTTAACTTAATGTTCCATGTATACCGCCCATGTTCCCATTCTTTCACCTCCCGCGAGGCACAAACCACCATCCCTTCAGTCTATATCTGGGCGCGTCTCAGCCTTTGACGCACTGCTTACAGTTTCATGTCTTAACAAAAATAAGGTCCTTCACGTTACCCCTCCGTATCCATCCATTACATGCGAATTCCTATACCACAGGGTGCTAACCAAACCTTATTCCATCTTCTAAAAATATGATACAAAGTTGTCTATTCAGTCTAACTTTAAGTTATTCTGTCATTCCATTCTTTGGTGTAGTTTCCTTCGAAAATACTTATGTAGTAGATGACATGTCCACCAGTCTCATGAGCATCTTATCCCTCAGGAGTTCTTCAGTAACTTCTTTGTGGCTTTTGATTGAGTTCCTTCATACTTGATCTCTTATCTTCCTATAGCGTGACCTTGAATACCCTTGAAGATACGAAGCTGATACTTTCTGGAGCCTTACCTATGACCCTGCTGCTTCAGTCTTAGTGTCATTAGTGTAGTAGTCACCAGATTCTGCTTCTAACCAGGAAGTAGATCAACCCATCCCTAATGAACTTGAATGTGCCTCATCCATATTGTTCCTGTACTCTTTGCTTGTCGAACTGACCTGTGTTGTTGAAACATAAGTTAGTTAAGAACCTTTACAGATAATGCATCACACCCCACTTGGTACAATTAATAATTCCTGAAATGTCTCATTCCTTGCTCCTCATCTTGTAATAACCAGATCGAAGAGCAATTCCTGAATTGTCTTGTCTTGTAACCGAGCATTTTAACTCTTTATCCTTAACAGGCGATGACAACAAATCCCACGATACGATGCTCCGTATAATTTATCTTCAAATCAAATACTTCTTTAAATGAACCAGTAATTCTTTCTGCCAAACCAATACCATTCTTCATAATGTCCCTGATACCGAATCTATCCATAGACCAGTTCTGAAGCGTACCCAACAACTCCTTACATACCCATCTGAATCCCTACTGACCAACCCAGTTTCCATTAGTTCAACTAATATAATTCAAGTGATGTCCCCTACAATCCATGGTTGTCTCTTAACAAATCAGCTCTTACTCAGGCTCATAACAGGGCTCTCATATGACGAGCTAATTTACTTTCACTACAAACCTCTTTATTAGTTGCATTCCAACTCTTCTCTTAGAAGTTTCTAATTCATCCCCAACACGTGCTAATGTCTCAAGCCCCTCATATAATAACCTCGAGGCATATACTTCATATTTGAATCTCTCCTGGGAGATACGCAACACCGAACTCTTTATGCTCGTTATATAACCTAGAATGAGGACTATCAAGTCAACTAGTCACCTCCAAGGGACTACCCTCGGCCTTCAAATGTAACAAGGCATTCCAATCTTCCATTCCCTAATCCTGGGCAATTCCTAATCCGACCTAACATACTGAACTATTCCGTGTAGATAACGTATCCTTACCTAGCATCTTTCCAGATGGCATCTCCTACTTCTGGTGCATACTAAATAACTTCACTAGGCCTCATCACTATCCTGATGGCTACCCCTTCCTGTAAAAACCAAGGGTCATAGAATTATCAGAGGTCCTTCCGTTCCAATTCTGAACATCTGCCCTTACTAAATTCCACAAATGAGGATAATGTTATCTGCATTTCTTGCCCTATGGCATCCGTGCTCCATACCTCATTCTTTATATCTTAAATAACATGGCCTTCCTTGCTGCCCAAGCACAGATGAAAATCTCATACAATGGTGCGACCCTGATGCTCTGGGCCATTCTAGAGTTTAATCCTTAAATGAGTCATCCTTTCCAACTAAATCCGCTTGTATCAACTTCCAAAACGGATTGACCAACCCACAAAACTTATTGACATACATTGTCGTTTCCTTACCATTCTAAACCAAGCTCATAAACTTATTAGTCTCCGCAGCTCAGACTACGTCTTTATAACCTCTTTATTAAATCACTGCCTGAATTCCTCTCAACCCATTATGACAACATTTTGGGTCTGAGTACCACTTTCGGATATCCTTCTGCCACAATGACTTAGCGCAACCACTCCATCACGACCTATCATCTTCATGTAATCAAGGATGGGATTAGCTATGCCCATCCACTGATCAATTCTTAGGCAAATCCAAACCTTCCTCAAAACCAGAGGATAATGCCTTCTAAGCTTTCCATATAGTACTCTTATTTGTCTATATCTTCAAGTTAAACAAACACTGGTAACCCTACTATCAAGATATACAAAGCGGCTCTTTCCCCGGACAAACCTGTTGTTTCCCCCATCTAGTCTCCTCTATTAGACCTCATAGCTTACTTACATACTAGCGAACGTCTGCTGCGAATTTCAGGGGTAGATGGAGGATTCCAACCCTAACTATCATCTGAAACCCTCACTATAACAATACCAGGTCCACTTAACCATTATGTGCTCAAACAATCTGAATTCATCTACCATCACCGACTAAACCCCTCAGCCCTGATGTTTATACCCAGAACCATCCCATGGCCAGGTCCAAACAACCACAATAATCATGCACACCTAAAGCATAACGAACACCAATCTACAGTACTATGCATTAGTTATCAAATTTCATTGCTACCAGGTGCATTCATACTCACCATGCTTTCATAACCCAACAAGAATATAAAGCATATAAGTTCAATTTAAAAAATTCACCACATGCAATCAATATACAAACCATTATCCAAATATTCATCCACATGCAATAGCAATGCTCATAAGCACGCCTCAATATCACCACACAACAGTCAAGGGCTAGGCCCTATCAGTATCTCATGCTCCCTATCAATCATACAAATTAATGCATTCATATTTCATTCAAGCACTTAACTATATAATCTCATGTATACAATTACGAAACCCTCAGTTGAGCTTGTCTTTAGTGGTGAGTGTACATGTCTAGCCAGTCTTCATGAACCCTTAAACCTAGATAGCTCAGATACCAAGTTGTAATGCCCTGGATAACCAATACCGTTACACTGTGTGTTTAAAAATAGTGCAAGACTTGCTAATCAAGTCATTTAAATAAAAATGTGAATCTAAAGTCCTAAACAGGTTAGGATTAAAACATTAAAATGAATGTTTAGTACATGGGATCCCAAAACACGATTTAAAGGACGTATTTACAAAATTTGCAAAATTTATAAATAATCAAGGCAACTCTAATGGCAAAATACACAATTTAGGTTTTCGTCTCTATGCAATCCCTTGACCGTGGCGACCGAGCAGCTGACAATGCACACCTCGCCCCCAGGGCTCTCTAACCCATGGTAGATCCATCTTACCCTTGCCTTTACCTGCCCGACGTAGCACCCGTGAGTCGAGGCCCAACAAGAAAACATAACATCATAGCATGATCAATATCGATAACCAAATAAACATTACCAGATATTCATTAGTCCATAGCATTCACATAATCAGTGATAACAATTGACAAATCAACAATCTATAATCCACATATTCAACATGCCATAATCATCAGATTAATAATAGTAAACATATCATACAATATTCAGGGTCGACGCCCTTAGTCCGCACCCTCTGTTTAACCCACTATCTCCGGCTCACTTAGGCCGAGCCCAGCGTTTAACCCACTGACTCTGGCTCGCTTAGGCCAAGCTTAGTGATTATTTAATTAACCTCAGCTACCAGTGGTCGAGTGTTGCCCTGTGCGCAAATATCAATTCCAACACTATTAGGTCATTTATTTCATGCTCTCATGGCATATCATAATTGTTTACCGAGTTTTTCGGAAACGAATACAAATAGAATAATAAAAAGATAAAAACTGTAGAAGTGCTAAAATGTAACTAAACAAACAGTGTTTTTACGTGGTTCAGGCGTTAACAAGCCCTAGTCCACGAGTCGATGTTATTATACTTGGAAAAGGTTACAGTAAGATGGCTGGTGTACAAGAACTTCACACACTCACAGTGTTTCTCTCGGGTTCTCTTGAAGAAGATGAAGCTAGAGAGATTTTGGTAGAGTTTTTGCTATGTGATTTGTTGGCCGTCCCTCTTCTTGTAAAATGAAGGGGTCTTTATAGCTAGGGTTTCGGATTAGGGTTTTTCTCTACGTACATGAGTCTTAATTACACCAGCCATAAATAGGGGATACAATTACTGTAGTAGCATGGCTACAAGACTCTATGTGGGTATATTTACGTGAAAGTATGGGGAACACACAAAGTCAGCTTTCTTTTCCAAGTTGTCAGCGGAACAGTAGGCGAAAAGGTACCCTTAGGCGTGCTGGGATGTGTGCGGCTTTGACCTGACGGGCGTGTCAGGCGGGATCCTGTGTCAGACGGATATCATTCCAAATATGCCTTCTCCCGGACTCGACCGTTCGGTTTTGTTCTGTGCGAGGCACGGAACTGTTTCCGCGGAGACCACTCGAAGAGCTTCTCCTGGAAGGGGCTTCCCCGAAGGATACCCCTTCGGGAGTCCGGGAGAGTCGACGAGTTTCCGTGTTGTGCTTGCTTGGAAGAGTAATCCGGACACTAAACAGGAGAGGCGAAGCCTTTCTGTCCATCCGCGAGCTCTGGTCACCTACCGTGAAAGACATCGATAATTCTGCTTCCCCGTGGACATCAATCTAAACGTTATCCGGAAATCTGGATAACATTTACCCCCCAAGGTCACGGAGCTTTGAGAGATCCGGGAGCTTGTACAGTCCTCCGGGTATTTCGGTCTCTTAGATTAGGCGAGGGGCCACCTTCTGTGTTCCCGGAAGAGTTCCTTTTTCCCGCCTGAGTGTTAGTATGAAAAAGAAAGGGAATTTCTTCTGTTTGAACTCAAGTACTCAAGTGCGGCAAGGACCACGTGTCATTCTGGGAATGGTTCTGCGACCAAGACGTGTGTGTGAGGCGACTGGTTGAGTATGCGTGCGTCAGTCATCTGAGTAATGATTTGACGGTTTTTAATGGTACTCCGGGCCCGAGGTGGTGTAATGATGGGAAATAAATACTTTATTCCCATCCGAGGAGTCATAAATAGGATCGTCGCTTCATCTCCAACCGTTGGATCTGATGCACACGGAATGGGAAGATCGGGACCGTCCATTTGAGGAATTCGAAACGACTTCTTCCCTGCTATAAAAACGAGGGAAAGGACCTTTCTTCCTCTTTACGCTTTCAAATTCTCTATCTTTCGGATTTTCAGATTTCCAAACCTTCGAACTTTCAGGCTTCCCAGCTTCCGTTCCTCCGAACTTGCCACTTCTTTTGGTAAGGATCTGGAAACTTTTCTTTTGATTTGGCAGTGGGTTTATTCGCCGAAGTTCCTGGTTTGAATCGCCATTCGTCTTTGCAGCTTTTACTTCTCGCGATCGTGCTGTGCAGTGATCCAGTTACTCCTTCAACCTCCAACTACCCGAATATCAGTAAGTATTTCTACTTTGCTCTTTCCTCCCAAAACTTAGGTTGTTGGTAGTTGTTAGAGTAGAGGTTTCTGCCATTATCGCTTATGTGCATGCGTGAATAGGGCTTTGGTAGGCATGTGATTGATGTGAGTCGATAAGTAGCCTTTTCTGCATGCTTTGGCGATTTGCGTTTGGAAAGTCGTCCCTTGTTTTGCTGTTTTAGGGCATAAGCATGAACGCCTTTAGGGTGTCTTTCTCTGGAAAAACACTTCTTTTGGTGCGCTTAGGCTCGGAGTCTGAGTCTGGTTCCTTGCTGCCCTTCGGGTGGCATGGTGCCAATCCCTCGGTAAGCTCGGTGGGAGCCTCTCCAAGCAGTTTTCGGGGAGGGTCTCCCTGACGCCTTTGATACCACTAGGGTATGACAAGGGTGCTGACTGCTTAGAGTGTTTTCTTATTTCTTTCTTTTGTCCAGTGACGAACATCTCAAAGGAACAACTCCTTGCTGTGGGGGAGGCTGATTCTGCCCAAGAGAAGGGCTCTCCTGTCGCTGGTGCAAAGGGGAAAGGAAAGGCGAAAGTGGTCGCGGCTAGCCCATCGACCTCCAATAGTTCCATCTGGGAGATGGACCAAAAGCCGAACCTTTTCAGGAATTATGGCATGCTGGAGCTGTATTCCTCTGAGGCAGGCCTGAAGAACATCCCAGGTCTGATGTGGCACCGTCTGTCGGTGCTGGGCGAGTCAGCTAGCCAAAGTCACGAGGGCTTTGGTGCCTAGAGCTGGGCACACATAGTGTGTGGGGCGCACTTGCCCCTAAGGAGTTAATTCGCCAATTTCTGTGTGAAGGCGGGGATTGCCCCCTTCCAGTTGATTCCTCCCAGCTACAAGCTCCTAGCGGGGTGGTTCATCTTTTGCAAGTCCCGGAGACTGGAAGCTCCTACCCCGGAGGAGGTGTTGTACTTTTACGGGTTGAAGTCTCAGCCTATGAGGGGTCATTCAAACAAGGTGGGGTTTTACAGGCTGGAAAGGCACCCGGACGTGATGTGCCCCACTTGTCATACCGCGAGGGTTCCAGACCTCCGGGAATACTGGTTCCTGACGACTGGCTTCCCGCTGAAGAGGGTGCCAGCCCTATCTTTGGACTTCAAAATCCCTGGTAAGTGCTCCTTCCTCTCCTTTTCAACTTTGTTTCTTTGCGTTTGATTTTCCTTTTGGGAGGATCTCTAACGCTTGTATTTGATTTTTGCAGAAGTCGTTCCGCGGACACCTCGCTGCGCGGAGATGATAAGGAGGTCCAAGTTCTACGAAGGGCTTTCTGAGGAAGAGTTGAAAGTGGAGGGACTTGTGACCTCCGAATCGTTGAGGGAGTATGGGCTACTCGCCTCTTTCCAAAACATCGAGCCAGTGAGTGGCAGGGGGCAAAGTCAGGTGTCAGCTGACATCCGGGAGCAGATTGCCCTGGAGCTGTCCAAGGTGATCACCCAAGCAGCCCGGGACGAAAATACTTTATCTCCTAGTTGGGCGGAGAGGTTCCCCGACCCCCAGCCGGAGGAAGAGGAGATCGAGGCTCGCCACGCCGCGGCTTACCCTAACGAAGGGACTCCGGGGGCTAGTACCTCCGGGAGAGGTAAGACTAGTTTTCAATTGATCCACACCCCCAGCCTGTCTGAGGTTTCCCGGACCTCTCAGATGGGGTTTGATCCCCGTTTCCTTATGCTAGATCCGCGTAGGATACCCTTCGACAGATATTGCGATAGGGTAGATGAACTCCTCGGGTGTCTGAGTGATGGTAGTCTGCCAGAAGGTGTCATCATGGTTGACCCTTCTTCCCTCAGCATGTCATTCCCGGACTTCAAGGAGTACGGGAGCTTCCTGGAGCAGGAAGCGATGTTTTGTTTTGCTCGGGGAAGGCCATCCACGTTTCTCGTGCATGGTCGTCCCTTTCAAACTTTTCTTTTTCTTGTTTCTTGTTCCCTGCTGGTGGGCTTGCTTGTGCTTTTTTGTTGATTGCCGCTTCTTACTTATTTTCTTTCTCATTGCTTGTTGGTTCGTTAACCTTGCTTTGTACGTTTCTTGCAGAGTATCCAGAAGCCAAGATGTTGGGGAGGGTTACTTTGCTCATTAAGAAGGCTGCCACTAGCCAAGACCCGTCCACGGGGAAAGGACGGAAGACCAAGGCTGGTAGGGGAGGTAAAACTGCCTCCCCCAAGAAGACGAGTGGCGAGGCGCAAGTGTCTCCGAGGGTAGAGAAGTCTCCTGCTGACGGGCCTTCCGAGACCATGATGGTCTCGAGTAGCAGCAGCGACGGGGAAGGGCTTGTGTTCCCCGTGAAGACAACTGGGGTGAGCAAGCGTCCCGGAGAAGATGCTGAGGGTGCTAAGAAGAAACGCCTTAGACACTCTTCTCCTGGTCGAAGGCAACAACAACAGCAACGACAGCAAGCACAACTACAACAACAGCAGCAACAAGAACAACAGAGACAATCACCAACGTCACAGCTGCAGCAACCACAACATCCAAACCAGCAGCAGCAATAAGGGCAATCACTTCCGCTGCCGCAGCAGCAAAAGCAACAGACCGGGGCTTTAATACCCCGTCTGCCTCCTCCTCCAGCCCAAAGGGAGTCCACCCTTTCGGGGTCTCCTTCTCAGCCAACAAACCTTCCTCTGCCTGGCTTGAAATTCCACTTCCCTCGGAAGCCAACCAGTTTCCCCGCTGCCCTCCTGGAGGGTGTAAGACGGGCCGATAGTTTTTTGAAGAGGCGGTTAGAGGCCGAGAAGGCTGTTACTCAGGGAAGGGCAGATAACTTGTCTGCCGTGAAGAGAGCTGAGCTGGCCGAGGGGGTGAGATCCCTTCACCCGGCCGGAGCGGTTTTGGATGGCCCAGCCTTGGAGAAGAGGCTGGTGCCTAGGCTCGGACGTGCATTGGCGCCGTTCGGAGCTGAGATGATGGAGGACATGGCCCTGAGCTTGTGCGAGCTCAATTCTGAGAAATGGGCCATCAGTAGCAGTAAGGATCCGCTGTTGCTGACACACGCTGTGAAGCAGCAACTGTCCGGGGTAAGCCGTCAGTTGTTGTGTTTTGGGATCATCTGTCTTTTGGTCCAGCTTAACTCATTCTGTTGTCTTTCCTTGCAGGCCTCTATGATCGCGGAACGCTCGTTCCGGGAGGTTGGTGCAGTTCTGGTTCAGCTGGAGGAGAGCCAGCTGGCTCGCCAGGCCTTGGAGGCGGAGAAGCAGAAACTGGCCCAACAGGCCTTGGGGGCCTCGGAGAAGATTGATCAGGCCCGGCGCACGGCTGAGGAAGAGGCGGACAAGAAATATCTTGCCAAATATCAAGAGTACCGGGCCAAGGCAGAGAATGAGTTTAGACAGCGGTCGGATGGGATGAAGGCCGAAAACTCCAAGCTCTGGGAAGAGCTGTCCCAAGCCAAGGTGGAGAAGGACACCTTGGAAGCTCGCTTGCAATCAAAAAATGATCTCCTCCTTAAGCAGCAAGAGGAATATTCCACCCTTTCGAGTAAGCTGCACGAGGAGGAGCAACTCCATAAGAGGAGCAGGGATCTCGTGTCTATGCTGCAATTGGGGCTCGCCGAGAAGGATAAAGAGATCGGGGCCTTGCAATTCACTGCCAGGGGGCATGTGACCGAGAAGCAATCCGTGCTGAACCAAAATAGGGAGCAGCGCAAGGAGATTGATTCTCTTAAGGGGGAGCGGGATGCCTCCAAGGCCGAAATGGAAAAATTGAGGGCTCAACTAACTGTCGCGGAGGCACAGCTGGCAACCTCCGAGGCGGAGCGCTTGAAGGAGAAGGAGGATGCTGAGGTGATACTGAACAGGACGATTAATATATCGCATGTGGTCCTCATGCATCAACTCTGGAAAGTGAACCCGGAGGTATTAGGCTATCTGGGAGATGATGCCGAAGCCATGAGGGAGAAGCTACTCGTGTGGGATCAAGGCCCAGAGGCGTACGTCCAAACTTTCAACATTGACGAACGTGCTGGAGCTCCTGAGGTGGGAGATCCCGGAGAGGCGGGGACCTCTGAACCTTCTCATGACAAAGTTCCGCCTTCCAATGAGCCGACTCCGCCAGCCTCAGTTGAAGCCGATGCCCCCGAGGCCGCGGTCGTGGAAGCTGCAGTTACCCCCAATGCTTGAAGGGGTTTTATCTTTAACTATTTTTCATTTTGAGTTTTTCATTGCGGACATATTTGCCATAATTATAGCATTCTCCTTTCTTTTCTGCCGAGTTCTTTATTTATCTTTGCTCTTAGGGTAGACTTTTATACGGTAGAAACTGTTGTAGGGGCGTATGAGGTTTTGGTTCCAACGGCCAAAACCTATGCACTTCCCACTTGAAGTTCTAACGGATGATGTCTTTTCCCACGTAGTTTCTAGGTTACGAAGGTTTCCTGGTTCCAACGGCCAGGCTCCTTTCACCGTATTTTAGCTTTCCTAAGGCAGATAGCCAATCCCGGGACTTGTAGTTATACGGTTCGCTGGGATTGCTAAGGTGAGCCGTTCCATGGTTTGGAACGGGAGTTCTTTTGGTGAGCGTCGCTAGACTTAAGGTTAGATCTTTGCGAAGCAAAACTAACCGTTATTGCGAACCTCATGGTGGCTGACTTCAGGGACCTGGCATGGAGCCCTGCGAGGCAAGGCTCGTTGCTGTCGGGGAAATCGCCACGCCCACCAGGTGTGATCCCGGAGCAGGGGCTTTGCGAAGCAAGGCCTGCCGTGAGTGGTGGATCGACCATGTCTGCTCCTGGAGCTGAAACTTGCAATGGTCGAGGAGCTCGCCATGCATTATTTTGTGAGATCCGGAGCTGGAGTCTGCGAAGCAAGGCTTACAACGATCGCGGATCTTGCCATCTTTCGCCTTGCGGGACCCGGAGCTGGAGCTTGCGAAGCAGAGCTCTACAGCGATCACGGATCTTGCCATCTTTCGCCTTGTGGGACCCGGAGCTGGAGCTTACGAAGCAGAGCTCTACAGCGATCGCGGATCTTGCCATCTTTCGCCTTGCGGGACCCGGAGCTGGAGCTTGCGAAGCAAAGCTCTACAGCGATCGCGGATCTTGCCATCCTTCGCCTTGCGGGACCCGGAGCTGGAGTTTGCGAAGCAAAGCTCTACAGCGATCGCGGATCTTGCCATCTTTCGCCTTGCGGGACCTGGAGCTGGAGTTTGCGAAGAAAAGTTCTACAGCGATCGCGGATCTTGCCATCTTTTGCCTTGCGGGACCCGGAGCTGGAGCTTGCGAAGCAAAGCTCTACAGCGATCGCGGAGTATTCTGCAAAGGACTTGTCAAGGAGTTGGGGGTGTTTCGGCGTAGCTCTATGAACGTGCCTCAACCCCCAGTCCTGTCCATCGCTGGGCTACACAGGAGATACTTTTCATGATACATAATGGCAGGCATTTCCATGGAAATTTTCACATAAGCACATAATGCACATAGGACACGTAATGCAAGCATGTTCATGGCAACAAATAAACCTAAGTTTAACAATTTAAACATTTCAAACAATTTAAAAATTTCAAACACAATGCTAGCACAATAGTGGTGTTCTGTGTACGTTTTGTTCAAGGGGCGTATGGCTATGCCTTAGCCATGTATAACCCCCCAAGTGAGCGTGGGGTCCGGACGTCTCCGGACTGCGTGGTCACTTGTTAAAACGCAGCTTTGAACATAGGGATGAAAAGTGCAGTAAAAGCGGAGTGAATCCCTCCGTGTTTCATTACATTGGCCTGCTAGGCGTGAGTTTTACAACAGGGAGGATTATTTCCACATTTTTCACTTTTGCTAATTTCACCAAAGACTTCCGACTAGATGGTCCGGGGCCTACTGGTAGTAACGGCGGAGGTGCTCCGCGTTCCAGGCGCGCGGGACTTTAGATCCGTCGAGTCTCTTTAAGTGATACGTCCCATGGCCCACTTTTTCTTGGACTTCGTAGGGGCCTTCCCAGTTGGGTCCGAGGACCCCCACTCCCGGATCTTGCGTAGCAGGAAATACTCTCCGTAGGACAAGATCCCCAACTTCGAATGTACGGCTCTTGACTCTCGTGTTAAAGTGTCGGGCTATCTTGCCTTGGTACATTTTTAGTTGGACCTGCGACTGCTCCCGGAGCTCTTCGATCATGTCCAAGGACTCCTGGAGAAGGGCATGGTTCCGGGTAGGGTCGTAGGTATCTCGCCTGTGAGAGGGGATCATAGTTTCTACTGGGATGACGGCCTCGCAACCGAAGGTCATGGAATAAGGCGTGTGCCCCGTCGAAGTTCTCTCTGTTGTGCGATAGGCCCAAAGTACTCGCGGAAGTTCTTCCGGCCAGTGAGCCTTGCAGGCTTGGAGTTTTTTCTTCAACGTGGTCTTTAATATTTTGTTTACAGCTTCCACTTGCCCATTAGCCTGGGGTCTGGCGACTGCGGAAAAGCTTTTGATAATTCCATGCGAAGCACAGAAGTTCGTGAAGTGTTCACTGTCAAATTGCTTTCCGTTGTCGGACACAATTTTTCGTGGAAGCCCAAAACGACACACTATATTCCTGATGACAAAGTCCAGTGCTTTTTTAGATGTGACCGTGTTCATAGGTTCAGCTTCAGCCCATTTGGTGAAGTAGTCTACCGCGACTATGGCATACTTCACTCCACCCTTTCCAGTTGGGAGGGAACCTACTAGGTCAATGCCCCAAACGGCGAATGGCCAGGGGCTGGTCATTAGGGTAATTTCTGTAGGCGGCGCTCGCGGAACCTTGGCGTACCTCTGGTACTGCTCACATTTCCTGACATAATCCACACAATCCTTCTTCATGGTGGGCCAGAAGTATCCTTGTCGAAGGATCTTTTTGGAGAGGCTCAGCCCGGAGGTATGATCGCCAGAGAAGCCTCCGTGAATCTCATGGATGATGGTGCTGACTTCGGTTCCGGCAACACACCTAAGGAAGGGTATGGACAACCCCCTGCGGTAAAGCTTTCCATCCATAACCACGTATCGGGGAGCTTGATATTGGAGCTTCCTTGCGTCAGCTTTATCAGTGGGGAGCTCTCCGGTGGTGAGAAATCTGAGGATGGGTCCTATCCAGGAGTGGGAATGGTCGATGATGGCGTTTATCCTTCGTGTCTCAGTACTGGGGGCTTCTAAGTGCCCGATGGGGACTAAGCCATACTGTTCAATCTCCGGGTCCGTTGCAAGCTTGGCCAGCGTGTCCGCGAGTGAGTTCTGGTCCCGGGGGACCTGGCGGATTTGGTAGCCTTTGAAATGCTGCAGTAGGTCGCGGGAGAGAGACACGTAGGCAGCCATCCTTTCGCCTTTCGTCTGGTATTCCCCGGATATTTGGTTTACCACAAGTAGGGAGTCGCTGTATACTTCGATTTTTTGGGCTCCGACTTCTCTGGCCAGTCGTAACCCAGCTAACATGGCTTCGTGTTCTGCCTCGTTGTTGGATGCTGGGAACGCGAAACGGATGGCGCTCTGGAGCTGATGCCCTTGGGGAGATATTAGGATGACCCCCGCTCCAGCTCCTTTTTCATTTGAGGCTCCGTCTACATAGACCTTCCATGTGGGAAGTTCCGGGACAGGATCTTCCGGGAGGTCATTCATTCCCGAGAATTCCACAATAAAGTCCGCGAGAGCTTGACCTTTTATGGAAACACGTGGTTGGTAGTGGACGTCGAACTGGCTCAGTTCCATGGCCCACTTAAGCAATCTGCCAGAAGACTCGGGCTTCTGCAGGACTTGTCGGAGAGGGTGGTTGGTGAGTACTTTGATGGTGTGCGCCTGGAAATATGGCCTCAGCTTCCGTGAAGCAATTAGCAAGCAGAGGGAGAGTTTCTCGATCATTGAATATCTGGACTCGGCGTCCAATAACCTCTTGCTTACGTAATACACAGGGAGCTGGATACGACCATCTTCTCGGACGAGAGCGGCACTCACTGCGTGCTCAGTCACAGCTAAGTATAAGAACAACGCCTCTCCTTCGACAGGTTTGGACAGAATGGGAGCTCGGGTTAAATGTTCTTTGAGGTGTTGGAAGGCTGCTTCGCATTCGGGGGTCCACTCGAACTTCTTGTTTCCTCGCAACACATTGAAGAAGGGGATACACTTGTCAGTGGCCTTGGATACGAAGCGGCTGAGAGCAGCTATCCTTCCGGTAACGCTCTGGACATCCTTATGTTTCCGGGGGGAAGGCATATCTATGAACGCCCTTATTTTCTCAGGGTTGGCTTCCACTCCGCGGGAGCTGACAATGAAACCGAGGAACTTTCCACACGAGACCCCGAAAGTACATTTCTTTGGATTTAGTTTCATCCCGTACTTTCGGATCACGGCGAAAGCTTCCTCAAGGTCATCACTATGGTCCCCGGAGGTCTTGGACTTTACCAACATGTCGTCCACGTACACCTCCATGTTCCTCCCCAGTTGGTCCTTGAACATTCTGTTTACTAGACGCTGGTACGTCGCCCCAGCATTCTTCAAACCGAAAGGCATGACCACGTAACAGTAGACACCCTTGTCCGTGAGGAAGCTGGTGTGTTCCTGGTCCGCGACATGCATCTTGATCTGGTTGTATCCGGAGTACGCATCCATGAAGGATAAGAGTTCGTACCCGGAAGTAGCGTCTACCATCTGATCGATTCGGGGAAGAGGGAAACAATCTTTCGGGCAGGCCTTGTTTAGGTCCGTGAAGTCAATGCACATTCTCCAGGACCCATTGGGTTTCGGGACCAGAACTGGGTTGGCCAACCACACGGGATAGTGCGACTCCTGGAGAAAGCCTATGGACATAAATTTGTCCACTTCAGCTTTGACGGCTTCGGCTCTCACTGGGTCCAACGGCCTCCTCTTTTGGCGAATTGGAGTTGCAGATGGGTCTATGTTGAGTGCGTGGTACGCAACATTGGGATTAATCCCCGTCATATCAGCGTGGCACCATGCAAGGATATCCTGATTATCCTTCACAGTGGCCACGATCTTATCTCGAATGGCCGACGGCAGGTTTTTCCCCACCTGAATGACTTTGGTGGGTTCTCCCGGGTTGAGGATCACCTCTTCGACTTCCTCCATCGGCTCTATTGCTTTCTCGATTCCCACTCTTGGGTCGATTTCGTCAAAGTATGCCTCCTGAGCACCCCCAGTTTCTGGTAATTCTTCCACCAAAGGAATGGCAGCAAACGTCTCTTGGACCGTGTAGACGGATCGGACGGAGACGTTATAACAGCTCCGTGCACTTCTTTGGTCTCCTCGGAGGGTGCCAATACGCCCATCGTCGCATGGAAACTTCAAACATAAGTGGCGTATCGAGGTTATGGCCCCACAATCGATTAGGACCGGTCGGCCTAAGATGGCATTATACGCCGTGGGGCAGTCGACCACCACGAATGTGCTATGCTTGAAGGCACAAGCGTCGCTTTCTCCTCTGAGGGTGACTAGAAGTTGAATTTTGCCTAATGGCATGAGTGCGTCCCCATTGAACCCTTGAAGCTGGATGGGGCATGGGGCCAGGTCTGTCTCGGTCAATCCGATCGCGTGGAAGGCCGCTTTGAAGAGGATGTTTACGGAGCTTCCGTTATCGACCAAGATCCGTGAGACCTTCTTATTGGCAATCTGGGCTTCCACCACGAGGGGATCGTTGTGGGGGAAGTGCACATGTCAAGCATCGTCCTCCGTGAAGGTGATGGGAAGATCCATCATTCGGGGACGTTGAGCAGGTGATTGAACCAAGGCGCACATCTCCTCGGCGTGTTCTAACTCCCTCAAGTACCTCTTCTGGGAGTTGCGGGTGCTTCCGGCTAGGTGCGGTCCTCCGGAAATGGTGGCTACGTGTCCGTCAACGGGTGGCGGAGCAAGGCCGGGCGGATATGGGTTGCCCGGTCCTGGAGCCAACAAGGCAATGGGCGCCGGAGCGGGTGGAGCAGGAAGCGCTGGGTACTGAGACCCGGGAGCTTGGGGGTGACCGGCTCCAGGAGCGCTAGCGGTCCCCCTCTGTCCCGGGGAATATGCAGCTCCGTGAACTACCCCCTGTCCGGGATAGATAATGGGTATCCTCACCCACTGACCGAGGTGTCCCGCTCTTGCCAGGGACTCGATCTCATCCTTCAGCTGAAGGCACTCGTTCGTGGTGTGCCCCACGTCTCCGTGGAACTCACACCTTTTATTGGAGTCTCGCGGACGTCTTCCTCCGTGAGACACTTTCGGGGGCTTCCTGTAGTTGACCATATTACAGGTCACCCGATAGACATTCTCTCGCGAGTCTATCAAACTGGTATATTCCGTGAACTTGGGCTCATAGTCCTTCCGGGGCTTCTTTGAATGGTCTCCCCGGTTGGAGTTTCTTCCGCTTCGTTTGCTCCGCGATTGGCTCAAATTTCGTTCTGGGGCTTCCGCTTGTGGCTGCGGCATGCCAGGAGCGATACTACATCTGGTTTGTATAGCTCCGTACCCAGAGAAATGGGTTTGACTCGGCGTCTGAGCAGACGCGGAAGGCCCGTACACACTTGGAGTGAATTGGGCTCCTGGAAGCGTGAGGGCTGGTGCGGGAGCTTGCGAAGCAAAGCTCGGCGCAGTCACGGAAGGCGTTGGAGCTGGGGGAACTCCAAAGGCCTGCTGGTAGGCATCCTCAAGGTTGATGATTCCCTGAGCCTTTGACATGAATTCGGACAACGTTTCTGCCCGTCTCCTCTGCATTTCCCCCTATAGCAGGGAGCCGACAGTAAGGCCCGATTGGAGGGCGATCAGCTTCATGTCATCGCTGACCTTGGTCTTTGCAGCAGCTTCCATCATTCTCTGAATGAAAGCTTTGAGGTTCTCAGTGGGTTGCTGCTTGATGTTGGTTAAGGAACCAACCTCCATGTCGTGGTCGCGGGCAGCAATAAACTGCCTCCTGAATGTGGACTGTAGCTCCTTCCAACTGTGGATTGATCCGGGAGCTAATCTTTTCCACCAGTCCTCCGCGGACTTGGTAAGGGTGAGTGAGAAGCACATGCATTTGGCGTCCTCACTGACACGCGCCACTTGCATCATTTTGTTGTATTTAGCTAGGTGGGTACGCGGGTCTGTCCTCCCATCATATAATTCTATGTGGGGCATTTTGAAGTTATCCGGGAGGGACGTTTCCGCGATCCTCCGAATACATGGTTCCGAGTCTTCCTCCTCAGAGTCTGACAGGGCCCCACTTTGCTTCTGGACCAGCTTGGTCAAGGCAGCAATCTGTTCCTCGAGCCTCTTCGTATCACTCTCCGGGAGGTCACGTCCCCGGAGCTTGTCATTAATATGATTTCGGAGGTCATCTCCGCGAGGCCGGGCCTTTTCTCCTTTGGCCTTTTCATACTTGGCCTCCAACCTTCTTCTTAGGTCCACCGTGGACCAGCTATCTTCGGAGTGCGAGTTCGCAGCCCGACCGTCCTGGTTGGCGGAATCACTGGGGCGGTTGTTCCTTCCCCTAGGCCTGGGTGCCTTAGCACCGGGCCCTTTAGGCACGGAGTGCCCCCTTGGGGCTGAAGGACGTCTGGGCTTAGGAGCGCCAGAGACCTTCTGCGCGCGGGGGGGGGGGGGAAGTCGGCCTTGTGATTCATGCCTTTAGGAGGTGCAGGGGCGTCAGCGCGCACAGGCTCTCCAACTTTTTCTTTGCCCTTGTTAGGGGCGGCTTTGGATGGTCCAGCAGCGGCTGGATCCGGCATAGCGGCATCAGCACCACCTAAAACAGAGGCGTCCTCTTTCGAGTCGCCTAGGTCTCCGAACTTGCTTTGGAGGCGCTCCATCATGCGCTGCATTTTTTCGGAGAGGCACTCCTGCTCAGCAAGCTTGGCTTTGGTGACCTCCAGTTCTTCGGCTACTTGGACTAGTTCTGGGTCCTTCTCATGGTAGCAGCCATCCTTGTAATAACCGTCTTGGACATACTCTTCTTCGTCTTCTAAGTATGTTGTATCTTCGGTACTGACCCGATCCTGGCGGGATGTCGGGTCTTCACCTTGGTAGTCCAAGGGTTCGCTTTGCACCACATCTTCCATCACGGTATCGGGGTTGACCGTAGCATTTTTGTCAACAGCGGATTTTCTCGTAGTCACCATCTCTTTAGCACGAAGTGAATACAAAAAACGTACACAGAAAAAGAGCTGACTAACAACTTCCTACAGCTCTCAATGAAAGCACCAAAATGTTTACCGAGTTTTTCGGAAATGAATACAAACATAATAATAAAAAGATAAAAACTGTAGAAGTGCTAAAATGTAACTAAACAAACAGTGTTTTTACGTGGTTCAGGCGTTAACAAGCCCTAGTCCACGAGTCGATGTTATTATACTTGGAAAAGGTTACAGTAAGATGGCTGGTGTACAAGAACTTCACACACTCACAGTGTTTCTCTCGGGTTCTCTTGAAGAAGATGAAGCTAGAGAGATTTTGGTAGAGTTTTTGCTATGTGATTTGTTGGCCGTCCCTCTTCTTGTAAAATGAAGGGGTCTTTATAGCTAGGGTTTCGGATTAGGGTTTTTCTCTACGTACATGAGTCTTAATTACACCAGCCATAAATAGGGGATACAATTACTGTAGTAGCATGGCTACAAGACTCTATGTGGGTATATTTACGTGAAAGTATGGGGAACACACAAAGTCAGCTTTCTTTTCCAAGTTGTCAGCGGAACAGTAGGCGAAAAGGTACCCTTAGGCGTGCTGGGATGTGTGCGGCTTTGACCTAACGGGTGTGTCAGGCGGGATCCTGTGTCAGACGGATATCATTCCAAATATGCCTTCTCCCGGACTCGACCGTTCGGTTTTGTTCTGTGCGAGGCACGGAACTGTTTCCGCGGAGACCACTCGAAGAGCTTCTCCTGGAAGGTGCTTCCCCGAAGGATACCCCTTCGGGAGTCCGGGAGAGTCGACGAGTTTCCGTGTTGTGCTTGCTTGGAAGAGTAATCCGGACACTAAACAGGAGAGGCGAAGCCTTTCTGTCCATCCGCGAGCTCTGGTCACCTACCGTGAAAGACATCGATAATTCTGCTTCCCCGAGGACATCAATCTAAACGCTATTCGGAAATCTGGATAACAATAATCATACAACAATTGTATTCATATATAGGGTGCCCTTAGTCCCATCACAGCCACACAAAAAAGGGTGCCATTTTCTTACCTTTAATTCCGAGCAGAGAATGCGAAATGATTCCGAGCATGGTCCTTAGCCTCGAGCCTTGGCGATAAACCTACTTACAAGGGCCATTAATATCTATCAACTTCCAATCAAAATAAAATAACGAAAACTAGCCTCCGAGACCTCCATTTCTACCAAACGGGGTAGTAGAAATTGTCCCGGGCACCTAGGTTCGAATCCTCAAACCTTACATATTCTAGAAATAATTCTAAGGAAAAAATTCCTAGGTGGGTCGCGACTTGGCTCCGCAAGTTGCGACTTGCCCCAAGTCAGAGAGCATCCAAGGCCAGAAGGGCCACACGCGCCGCGACGCACCGATCGAACCCAGAGAAAACATGGGTTTTCTCCTCCTTCTCCTAGCCAAGAATACTCAATTTCTACCCAGAAATTTCCCCTCAATTCAACACTAAACCAACTACGAACTTGGACCCATAATCACATATTTTCATCCTATAATTCCCAGCAATATAAACAGAAACCAACACCTTAATTCAGCCACAAAAATCACAGTAATAACCATTGAAATTTCTACTAAACTCATCAATCAAAACACAACCAATCAATCCTCCATAATTCATCCTATATATAACTAGAAACTCAAAGTTAAAGATTCCGAATTTTACATTAATTATGCATGAATCCCCCACCGGCTTCCAATCTAAAACTCATGAGCTTAAATCCTCCAACTCCTAAATTAAGTTTTCTGGTTGAATTGCTTCAATTATTCAAGCTAAAGCTCCTTCAATTTCCTCAAGTCTTCAAGTTTCTAAACTCCTTCAACAGCCCCAAAATTCAAACACCAAGGGAGAGAGAGTGAGGAGAAATCGTGAGAGAGAGATGAGTGAGAGTGAGATGAGAAACCTTCTTTCCTTAAGTTAATCCACCGCCCTTTGTTTTTTTCTATTAAATTATGAATATATCATCTAAGCAAAAGACCATATTACCCCTCAATAATGTGGTCTCAACAATTTATCACATTTATGCCCTAAACAGGCTAAAATCACAAGTATGCCCACATAAGCTAAAAAGGGCTCACATGCATATTTAATACTCATAAACATGCATTTAATCATTTTCACAAAATCATAAAATCAGGCATGCCACATAATCATGCATTTTATCATTAATTCACTTAAATACCCATCATGCCCTCCCGGCACACTAATCAAGGTCCTTAAGCCTTAATGGAAAATTTGGGTCATTACATTGGTATTATGCAGATATTGCTCTGAGGATTTAATTGTTTTCTAGGATGGATTTGGGGTGGTTTTGATTGAGTTTGGCTTGAGAAAAGTAGCGGAATTCTCGGTTCACAGGGTCAAGTCGTAGCCCTATTCTTGGGGCACTGTGACCCATCCGAACCAAGGGCTTGAGGGGGTTTCTGAGTTGTGGTCGCGCTGCGACCCCCCATGGCAAATCGCACCCCATGTCTAGGTTCCAGGAAAGAGGGACCCTCTAACCTGGGAGGCGCACCGCGACCCTTAGGGGCATGTCGCTGCCAGCTTGGGCTGTTTTAGCCAACATAAGTCTTGCGTGATGGGAATTTAAACTAAAGGGCTCGGGATCGATTCTACTACCCGATTTAGTGGAATTCGATGTTTTGGAGGCTAGTATTAGGTCCGGAAGCGTTTATTCGCTCGTTATTGATGAGATCCTATATTATGGTTGTGACTAGGTTATCGCTAGGGGCTCAGAATTGGGATCGTGCTCGAGGGTCTTCCTTATTTTACGCTATACTCAAACCTGAGGTAAGAAAATTGCACCCAATACCTGATATATGTGAACAAGGCTTGTCCCGGTTTCTCATTATAACTTTGATTAGGGCACGAGCCCTTGAGAATGTACGTGTTTGAGTTATGATTGTGTTTTTTGATTAAACATACTTGAATATTCTTTTTCTGGCTAAGTGTTATATGATTGTTAGCATGGTTTGCATAGCTAGGGTTTTGCCCCGTTAGGGAACATGGTTATTAATATGTTTGCATTTAATTGATGGTGTTGTATGATTAATATGTATGCATACTTGTATTGGTTGAAGTATGCTTATTTTAGTTGTATCTAAATACCTGGTTCAAGGCTTGACTTATTAGTCAAGGGTGGCAATAGCGCGCTGCTTGCTGGTCGAAAGGCCTAGGCCCAATCAGCAACATACTATTACGTTGGCCGACCCTATGGTCATTGGAAAACAAAGCATTTGGCTAGCTGTATGGCTAGTTACTCATAGCTAAGGACGAGGGCGTTAGGTGACTCTATGGTCACATAGCTGGGGCATAGGGCCCTGGGGTTGACTCTACGGTCAACTATTCAGCGCAGCGGGCCACAGAATGATCCAATGATCATTTATTTGTAATAGTATGCATGCATGAGTAGGTTATTACTGATGCGCATGATAGATATGTATGTAGAACCTGTATTTACTATATTTTCACAAGTTTAAGTTTTCTTGCTAAGCCTTGGCTCACGGGTGCTATTTGGTGTAGGTAAGGGGAAAGGAAAGCTTGACTAGCCATTAGTTGGAGAGCTTCGGTGGCAGCGTGTACTTAAGCGGTTGCTCATTCACCACAGTCGAGGATATCTGTATCGCCTTACTTCCTTAGAGATGTTACTATGTGGGTTAAAAATGTGCCATTTGCTCTCTAATCGAGGTTTTAGATTAAAAGTGTGACAAAACTTAAATAAAATTCGTTTAAAGACATTAAGTATAAAAAATGTGGTCATTTATTGAAACCATAAAGAGTTATACATTTAGGATCCCAAAATACTGTTTAGAAAATTCATTACAACTCAAAGTTACAATTAACGTCGACCTAGGCGACAAAACAACCATCATAGTGCTTTCTCCCAAAATAACCCTGGCCATGGCAGCCTGGTAGGCCGAACATGTACCCATCGCTCCATACTCATGGTTGGTCGACCTTTCCTTTGCCTTTACCTGCACCACATAACATATGTGACCCGAAGCCCAGCAAGAAAACTCAACAAAAAACATATAACATATACATAACAATCCATAGTATACAACAAAATAGCCAACAAGCTAAACACATATCGGCCAACGACGTCCTAGGCGCTTTACCAGGCCCTGGGTTTGGGGTCTTCACTAAGAGGATGGATCCAGCACCCTAGGAGAGTCTCGCCCTAACGGTGAAGGCCGTTCCCAACCTTCACCATTCACTATATTCACAAATATTTAAACACATACTAAACATAGACATTAGCGGCGCGCCCTGCATTACAAACAATAGGGCTAGGCCCTGCAATACAAACAATAGGGCTAGGCCCTGCTCTATGAGTACAATAGTTTCCTTACTTGTGTCTCGAGCTATCTGAGCACCGCGATCCCGAGCACAGTCCTCGAATCTGAGCCTCGTTGAAAACCTAGTCACAACACATTCATAATAACCATTCATTGAGTTATAAATCAATAAATAACTTCGGAATATTAATCTAGCCTCTGGGACCTTGGATTCTACCAAATCGAGTAGTATGATCCTTCCCGAGCCTTAACATTTGAGCTTTTAAGTTTCTAAGCTAAAAGCTCTTAAACATCCATTATTTGCATTTGAGCTGTGGCCCAGCACCTTAAGGGTCGCAGCAGGCTTAAGTTAGAGGCAAAATGTCTCTCTGCTGAGGGACACGAGTCGCGGCGCGCTATACCTTGTGTAATTGCGCACCTAGACAAAACAAAGGATTTCCAGCCTCTTCAAGCACACGGGCCGCGGCGCTTGAAGAACAGGGTCGCGGCCTAAGTCCCTAAACCTAGAAAATCAACCCCACTTCTGCATTTTTCCTCAAGATTAAGCCCCAAATTCACACCTCAATCATTAGCCAAACTAAGATTTAGGCCTAGAATTCTCTTTCACATAACCTAAACATCACAACATAACCACAAACAACTCCACACACTCATCAAACACCCAAAATCAAACATAGAATTGAAGTCTCGTGCAAACCTATAATCCTTGTAGAATTCAATAGAAAGATTAAGTTTAGATGCTTACCTCTGTACTAGATTCAACCCTGAGCTAACTTCAATTGCCACAAACTTCAGATTTCCTAAAGCTTTAGCCTCAAATCCACATCCTCAGCCACTTGAATTTCCCAAAGCTTGCTTAAGTTTTCAAGAGAAAGAGAGGAAAAACCGAGATAGAGAAAACTAGAGGGATTGGCCGCTCTATTTCCTTTTGGTTTCCAGAATGATGTGGTAGCTTAGTGTAATCCCAGCTGCCTAAGTCCCAAAATGCCTAAACTACCCCTAAGCCTATCCTTAATCTTTTAATGCCAACAAGGGAAATCCCGTCATTCGCCACATCCTGCTAAGTCCTCGAGTGTTCCTATAAATCCCTATTTAATCTCGACATGTCCAAATAATTGCTAAATTATTACCCGTTACTCGGTAAATCCCGTACACCAACTGTGTTCCCAAAATACGCCTAGGCTCCTCCCGAGCCGGGTATTCGACCCCGTTGTGACTATTTAACTAAATTTCTCCCTAGGATCGTCTCAGATTGTGCATCACAAATAAAATCACCACTTACTCATGGTATCAATTACAATAAACACATATTACACAAATATTACATTTATGCCCTCAATAGGATAAAATTACAAAAATGCCCCTAATAACCAAATGGGCCCACATGCATATTTAATTCACCTAAACATGCATTTCTAATCATATAATAATCAAATTCACATATTGGCATAATTAAATCAATTATTCCCCCCCCCCCCCCCCCCCGACACGGTAACTAAGGCCCTAAGCCTTATTAGTAAATTTAGGACGCTACAATATCTAAGAGGAACTAGGGTTGAATCCCTGATTTTTCTGCTTAGGTCGGCCAGTTGTAACTTTTGATGTGTATACACCCTCTTAAACTTTTCTTTGTAATAGTTTGGGATCCCATGTATGTATGCAACTTTTTAAATGAAAAGTCAACAGTTCTTTTGACCAAAATGTTTAACCCTAACCCTTGACGTTAACCCTAGTTACACATTTATAACCAAATGACTTGATTAGCAAGTCTGACACTATTTAAAGTACACAGTGTAATAGTCCTAGATTAAGAGGACATTACAACTTTGTATCAGGGCTGCCAAGGTTTAAAGGTTCCTAAAGACTTGCCGGACATGTACACTCGCCACTAAAGACAAGCTCTACTCAGGGTTCAGTAACTATTTATGTGGTTATGTATTTAGCTGCTTAAATGTGATATAAATGCCTTATTTGCACGCTTGATTAGGGTGCATGAGATAATTTGATAGGGCCTGGCCCTTGATTGTTGCATGAATGATAAAGAACGTGCTTATTAACATTATTATTGCTTGTGAATGCAAAGGAACCACTTATTAGCGTTATTATATGGACATGTAGTCGATGATACACTTATTAGCGTTATTATTTGCATATAGGCCAGGAAATGATTATTAGTACTGTTAACACTTGCAGGGATTAAAGAACATACTTATTAGCATTGTTATGTATGTATAAATATTGGAACATGCTTATTTTCATCGTTAATTACTTATGAATGCCAGAAATGCTTATTAGCATTGTTTATTTTGATGAATATTAGGAAATGCTTATTAGCACCATGGTTGAGTATATTACATGGTGGCATGCTTATTAGCATTGCATCTGTTGTTTGTCTGTATAATCTTGGATCATCAGGCGGCAAGAGGTATAGTTATTACTTACCTAATGGTTGATTTGATAACTGTAGAGTGGGTTAAATATCAATATGATTCATCGATTGTCAGAGAGGTTGGATGGAGAAGAGATACAGGCCAGGGAAGAGAATGACCAGGGCCAAGCCCCACTGCAAGCTCCAGAAAATTGGCAACGGGTGCTTGCTGGTATGCAAGCCAGGTTAGAGGGGCAAGAAGATGAGATTCGCCTCTTGAGACACAACAGGTTCCAATAGGGAACCCACAGCCTGCAATATCAACATTGACACAGCCAAAGGTACCAGTGGTAGTACAGCCCCAAATAGGGGGAGATAGATGGGAACCCTTGTATGAGAGGTTCAGGAAACAACACCCTCTAGTTTTTGAGAGTTGCTCAGATCCACTAAAGGTTGAACGGTGGATGACCATGATAACCACCATTTTGTATTTCATGAGGGTAGGTGGTAATGAGAGAGTGGCCTGCACCACTTACATGTTTCAGGAGGATGCCCGAATATGGTGGGAGGTTGTATCCCAGAACGAAGTGGTAAACACCATGGAATGGGAAGAGTTAAGAAATATGTTTAACGAGAAGTACTACAACAACGCAGTTAAAGCTGTGAAGGCTGAAGAGTTCACCAGATTACTTCAGTGTAACATGACAGTGACTGATTATGCCTTTAAATTTGACAAATTGGAAAAAGTTTTCCAGGGATTTGCTACCCACTGATGGGACCAGAAGAGAGAGGTTTCTCCAGGGGCTACAACCTATGATAGCCAAGGATGTTTGTATTACTACTGTGCCAGGATTGGCCTGGCTGTTAATAATAATTATGAATAGGGTTTGGGCCCTAAGAACGATTATGTTTAACTTATCATTTTGCTTATTGGTTAAACACACTTGAATATTCTATACTTGCTTAAGTGTTTCATGATTGTTCGCATGGTTTGCGTGGCTAGGGCTTGGCCCCGTTCAATTAACATGATTATGACTATGATTACGGTTACTTGATGATGTTATGTGATTAATATGTATGCGTGTTTGTCTTGTTGAGGTATGCCTATCCATATCTGTTTCTATATTGTTATTCAAACACCTAGATCAAGGCTTGACTTATTAGTCAAGGAAGGCAATAGTGCGATGCACGCTGGTCAAAAGTCTTGGGCTTATACTAGCAACGTACTATTACGTTGGCCGACCCTATGGTCCTTGAAACATTAAAGCACTAGGTACGCTGGACTAGCTCTACGGCTAGTTACTAAGAGCTAAGGGCAAAGGCCCCAGGTGACTCTATGTTCACGTAGCTAAGGCATAGGGCTCGAGGTTGACTCTATGGTAATATGACAATGACTGATTATGCCCTAAAGTTTGACAGACTGATAAAGTTTTGCGGGGATCTGGTGCTCACTGATGGGACCAGAAGAGAGAGGTTTCTCTAGGGGCTACAACCTATGATAGCCGGGGGTGTTCGTATTATTACTGTGCCAGGATTAACTACCTATGAATGAGCTGTCGAGAGGACACTTACAGTTGAGAGCGCAGAGAATAAGATCTGGCATGAGAATGCAGCCAGAATGGATTCTAGGAGGCCCAGACTTTCATTTACAGGCTCTGGTAGGGGCGGAGGCCCCAGTGCCAAAAGAGAAAGACTCTAGATACACTGTCAGCTCCAGGGGCAGAGAGGAGGCCACAGGGCATACAGATGGGGTGCTAGAGTGGCGATGAGACTTGTAAAGCATTCTTAGAGTGTACCCGGTACAGTAGGCGCCATATTGGGGATTGTCGAGCGAAGGCCTACTTTGTTTGCGATAGTGTGGGGCATTTGAAGAAGGACTGACCGAGAGCCAGAAAGGAAGAGCCCAAGAAGGTGGACAACCTGATGCAAGCTTGGGTGTTCACCTTGACCCAGGCAAAGGCTAAGGCTAGTCCCTCGGTGGTTAGAGGTCAGATTTCTAGTGTTGGAACCTTCTATACTGTTTTGATTGATTCAGGTGCTACACACTCTTTTGTTGCTAGTAGGATTATAGATAGATTGTGTAGACCATGTGACTTTTATCCTACGGGGTTTGGTACTATGCTGCCTACTGGGGAGTTAGTGGTTTCTAGGAGATGGGTTAGATCACTACCAGTTATAGTGGATGGCATGGAATTTTCAATTGACTTAATAGAGTTGGTGATGACTGACTTTGATATAATTCTGTGTATGGATTCGTTAGAGAAGTATGGGGCAATGATAGATTGCAAGAAGAAGATGGTAATCTTTGAGCCTTAGGTGAGGACACTTTTGTGTTCGTTTGCACTATGCACGGATCCCATATACCTATGATATCTATACTTAAAGCTAGAGACCTATTGCAGGGGGGATGCATAGGATTCTTAGCTAGTGTGGTGGATACTACTCAGGTCTTGCCAGTGGGACTAGGACAGACCCGATTAGTCTGTGAGTTTCTGGATGTATTTCCAAAGGATCTGCCAGGGTTACCTCCGTACAAGGATATAGAGATATGATTGAATTGGCACCAGGGACAGAGCCACTGTCTAGGGCACCATATAGGATGGCTCCAGCTGAGCTGAAGGAACTAAAGGTTCAACTACAGGAGTTATTAGACTTGGGTTTTATCAGGCCCAATTTGTTTCCATGGGATGCACGAGTTCTCTTCGTGAAGAAGAAAGATGGTTCTCTGAGGATGTGTATCGATTATAGAGAACTGAACAAGTTGACTATCAAGAACAGATAATCTCTACAAAGGATTGATGATCTGTTTGATCAGTTGCAGGGTAGGACGGTGTTCTCCAAGATCGATCTTTGGTCTATTTATCACCAGATGAGGATTAGGGAGGGGGACATACCAAAGACAACTTTTCGCACTAGATACAAGCATTATGAGTTTTTTGTGATGTCATTTGGATTGGCTAATGACCCAAAAACATTTATTGATTTGATGAACCTGGTGTTCAAAGTTTACCTGGATCGGTTTGTGATTATCTTTATCGACGATATATTGATATGCTCTCAGTCAGAGACAGAACATGAATATCACCTCAGATTTGTACTACAGAGGTTGAGAGAACATAGGTTGTATGCAAAATTCAAGAAATGCGAGTTCCAGTTGCCACAGGTCACTTTCTTAGGTCACATAGTCAATAAGGATGGAATTATGGTAGATCCAGCGAAGATTGAAATGGTCAGAGATTGGCCAAGAGCGAAGAATGCTTTAGAGGTCAGAAGTTTCTTGGGATTGGGAGGTTATTACATACTCTTTGTCGAGGGCTTTTCCAAGATTGCATCATCACTGACAGAGTTGACACGCAATAATCAGAGATTTATATGGTCAGACAAGTGCGAAGACAGTTTCCAGAAGCTGAGGAAGAATTTGATCACCGCTCCAGTTTTGAGTCTTCCTAAAGATCAGGACAAGGTTTATTCTGACACCTCGAGGCAGTCCTTATGGAGATAGGGAAGGTGATTGCCTATGCATTACGTCAGTTAATGGAGTATGAGCAGAGGTACCCAACACTTGATTTAGAACTTGCAGTAGTGGTTTTTGCACTGAAGGTGTGGTGCCACTACTTATATGGTGAGAAGTGTGAAATATACACTAACCACAAGAGTTTAAAATACTTCTTCACCCATAAGCATCTGAACATGAGGCAAAGACATTAGTTAGAACTGGTAAATGATTATGATTGTGAGATCCTCTATCACCCTGGGAAAGCCAACGTGGTAGCAGATTCGTTAAGTCGGAAGGGTTTGGGACAGTTGTATAGTGCCAGGTAGATATCCAAGGAGTTGGCTGACGATATGACTAGAGCAGGAATTAAGTTAGTGGTGGGCTAGTTAGCCAACATTACCTTGCAGTCTACTCTTTTGGAGAGGATTAAGGAGAAGTAATTAGATGACCCACAGTTGGGGCAGATGAGAGGGGATGTCCTAGCATTGGCTTTTTGAGATATAAGGACTATAAAGTGTCAAGCATGGGCTTGTTGAGATATAAGGATCGGATCTGCATTTCGATGGACACTGGGATCAGATGGGAGATTCTGGATGAATCTCACACTACCCCTTATTTTCTACATCCGAGCACCAGAAAGATGTACCGGGATTTGAAAGTTTTAAATTGGTGGCCTGGGATGAAGAGGGATGTGACTGAGTACGTGGCAAGGTACCTGACCTATCAGCAGGTCAGGGCAGTGCATCAGAGGCCAGCAGGGCTGTTACAGCCTCTGGATATCCTAGAGTGGAAGTGGGAGGACATCATGATGAATTTCGTGGTAGGATTGCTCAGGAGAGTGGGCCATCATGATTCAATTTGGGTCATCGTGGATCGGTATACGAAACCAACTCACTATATACGAGTGAGGATGAATTACACAGTTGATCAGTATGCAGATCCCTATGTGAGAGAGATAGTTCACCTTCATGGGACTCCTAGGTCTATCGAGTCTGATAGGGAGCCTATCTTTACTTCCAAGTTTTGGAGAAGTTTACAAAGTGCGATGGGTACACAGTTGTGTTAGGGTTTTATGCCCTAATTAAAACCCAATTTCTTTGTAATCTCATTTATTATAAATAAAAGAATAGAAATCATTTTTTGATTGATCAATCACTTTTCTCACATGTTTTATTTTCATGATTATTTGTTTAATATAAACTTCTATTAAATCCCGAGCATAGAGCTAACCAAATTTATAGTGACGTAATCACAGTGGAATATAAATATGATTATATGTTCAAAATAAGTTAGTCCTAAGATTAGTCAGTGCACATGATTTACACTGGCATGCCAATCTATGATATGATCTACTGACACATTGTAGTGTTATGTTCTTTCCAAAACATTAGCAAAATAGATATGATCGAATGTATTTCTTACATCGGATAGGACCGATATTGACAGTTGATAGGATAAGTAAACATACTGTAATTATCTATTCTAGTAATATCATATAGTTGACCATAGGACAATTCAATCTCAATTATGAGTGGTTCGCATTCTAACTGGTTGTATTATTTGAGTTCTTTGACTTGTTCATTACTAGCTTACCATACGGATTAGCCCATACTTACATATTGGGAACTCGGTAGTATCGTTGTGTAATGACCCAACTACTCTAGACTTTGGACCACTAATGACTACTATACATAGACACTAATTTTTAATAAAACTTACAAGTGAAATAATCATAACTTCAATAAAAACTTTTAAAACAAATGTTAAACTACATAAAATTTAAAGTAGGATATGGGATCCCATTGTTTTTAAAATAAAAACATAACATAATTTTAAATAAAATGGATTACATAATAAAGTGCGGAAAATACATATAAAATTTAAAGAGACTTCATCCTCGAATCGAACGCTCGGTCCATCGATTCCATCCCGCCTCAATACACATCCCCAAGTTTCCAAGAACCTTTCCCGCCACCAAAGCTATTTTCCTGCACATATAACATAAAGGAGTGAGCCTAATGCCCAGCAAGGTAAACCTAACATGTAAATCGTATACATAAAATTCATAACGCAACATATAATAAAACATATCATAAACATATGTCACACATACTATAATGGCCATTATTACTTGGGGCTCGTAAACTAAACAAGTCATATGCCTATTAGATTTGTGGGGCTTGCTAGCTAAGCAAGTCATATGCCCATAAATTTATTGGGGCTTGTTAGTTATACAAGTCATATGCCCAAGTCTACAACATACATAATATAACACATAAATCATAAGTTAACATAACACATAAATCATAAGATAACATATAGCATAACATATAATATCCTATCCTATTTTCCTTACCAAAAGTACTGGGATATGAGAACAGGTTTGGGACTTTGGAACACTCCTAAAAACCATCAATGAAAGGGTGAGTATACTGAAGAAAAAGGAATGAAAAGAATGGACAAACTATATCATCAAGAATATACTTACCAAAAACCCTTATGTTCAAGATATTAGATTTCCTATAAAAAAAAAAGAGAATAAAGTTAGGGTGTTGAGTAGAAAACTATAAGAACTTAAGGAAAACAATACCAAAATGAACTAAATTTTGGAATACCTTGAATGCTTATATGACCGATCTAAACCTCGAACCAAAATGTGCTATAAACCTTACTTCCCAAGTGTTTGGTAAGCTTATAATGATTAAGCTTATAATCCCCAACCCAAGTGTTTACACTCTAAAAAATAACCTAGCAGCTTGCAGCCTCTGAACTTAGCTTGATGAATGAAGAAATGGCTGGGTACTAGGTCCTATTTATAGAGTTCAAGAATGAAAAGATCTTCATTTCACTTGAATAAAATAATGGATTTTTAAGTGAAAAATATTTGAATTATCGTTCAGCAGAGGCTGAAGACTCGGTCAGAAAGATGCTGGACTTATCAAGAGGTTAAAGATTAAAATGAGAACGTTTTCAAAAACATTCAAAAATCTATCAAAGGAGCCGATATATCGCCTGGGCCAGTATGCCCGAGGCTCGTCGAGGTGATCGTGCGAAGTTACGTGTTTTTCGTATCCCCGTACTGCGATATATCGCCCCCTATAGCTGCGATATATCGGCAAACACTGAATATTTAAACATGAAATTGCACATTTTCAGCCTAATTTGAATTGAGTAAACAGCCTTGACTAAGTCCTCTAATGATTTCAAAGCTGCTGACAGACCCTAGGATATTTAAATATTACTCTTAATAAACTTATTCCTCAAAAATACTTAATTATCATTACACATACACAAGACAAGTGTTATTATCTTATTAGGTCTATCTAAACCTTATAATATAATAAATATCACCATCAATATCAGTCATATTAATCAAACCTTAGGTTAAAATTAATATTCTTAAACTATAGGTTAAACTTAGAAAATGTACACGTGTTACTACGAGTGTCCAATTAAATCCCGGTCTGAACCAAAATCCACAGTCATAAAAATACTACAACTATTACTATTGCTACTACTATCTAACTAGTTAAGTAAAGTTCTTAGACTCTACAATTCTCCCCTACTAAAAAGAATTTCGTCCTCGGAATTTGCTTACCAAATAACTCCGGATACCGGCCTTGCATGTCCCCCTCCAACTCCCACGTTGCCTCTCGTTCAGAACTATTACTCCATAGGACTTTGACTATAGGAATGTTCTTGGACCGTAACTGCTTCACCCCTCTATCTAGGATGCTAACCGGTCGTTCCTCGTAACTCAAGTCTTTCTGGAGTGTTATCATATCGTACTTGAGGACGTGAGATGGATTTGACACATACTTACATAGCATCGAGATGTGGAACACATTGTGACTATCTGCTAGTGCTGGCGGTAGGGCTAGTCTATACGCAACTGCTCCCACTTTGTCCATTATCTCAAAAGGACCTATAAATCGGGGACTAAGCTTGCCTTTCTTCTCAAACCACTTTACACCTTTCATAGGAGATATCTTCAAGAAGACTTGATCTCCGACTTTGAATTCCACATCGCGTCGCTTGGCATCCGTATAACTTTTCTGACGGCTTTAAGCAGCAAGCAGACGCTGTCTAATAAGCACTACTGCTTCTTGAGCTTGTCTAACAGCTTCGGGACCTAGAAGCTGCCATTCTCCTACCTCGTCCCAGTGCAACGGTGATCGGCACCTCCTTCCATATAGCAATTCATAAGGTGCCATCCCGATTGTTGACTGGTAGTTATTGTTGTAGGAGAACTCTATCAGCGGCAAGTACTTATTCCACGATCCTCCGAAATCAAGTACACATGCATGTAGCATATCTTCTAAAATCTGAATCGTACGCTCGGACTGCCCGTTTGTTTGAGGATGAAAAGCTGTACTAAGACTTAACTTAGTACCCATAGCTTGCTATAAACTCCCCCAAAATCTCGATGTAAACACCGATCCTCTATCCGACACTATTGTCTTGGGGATTCCATGCAACCGCACTATCTCTTGGATGTAGATGTCTGCATATTGGTCTGCCGTGTATGAAGTCTTAACAGGCAGGAAATGAGCCATTTTGGTTAGTCTATCTATTATTATCCAAGCGGAATAATGCTGCTTATTCGTCCTTGGAAAACCTGTCACGAAGTCCATAGCTATATCGTCCCACTTCCATTCTGGTACGCTAAGCGGTTGCAATAAGCCTACAGGCCGCTGATGCTTTGCTTTCACTTGCTGGCATACAAGACACTTAGACATAAACTCTGCTATGTCTTTCTTCATCCCTGGCCACCAATAGATTACCTTGATGTCATGAGTCATCTTGGTAGACCCTGGGTGAATTGAGTACGGGGTACTGTGCGCTTCTTCTAGAATTGTCCTCTTAATCTTCTGATCATTTGGCACGCATATCCGGTCCTTATATCTCAATAAACCTTGACTCGATATTGAGAAATCTGTATCCTTGCCTTCTCTGACTGCATCCATATGTGCTGCTAGTGTGTCGTCATGTCCCTGACTAATCCGTATATCTTCTAGCAAATACGACTGGATAGACAAGTTAGCTAGCTTGCCGACAACTACTTCTATTCCGGCACTGATCAGCTCCTGCTGTAGCGGCTTTTCTATTCTGGCTAAAGCTGCTAAACTTCCATAACTTTTCCTGCTAAGCGCATCGGCAACTACGTTTTCTTTTCCCGAGTGGTATAGGATTTCGCAGTCATAATCCTTCACTAATTCTAACCACCTGCGCTGCCTCATGTTGAGCTCCTTCTAAGTAAAGAAGTACTTTAAACTTTTGTGGTCCGTATAAATCTCGCACCGTTCTCCGTAAAGATAATGGCGCCAGATTTTCAACGCAAGGACCACTGCTGCAAACTCCATATCGTGAGTTGGATAGCGCAGCTCGTACTCCTTCAACTGTCATGAGGCGTAGGCTATCACTTTATCTTTTTGCATCAGCATGCAACCCAATCCTTGCTTCGATGCATCGCAGTAAACTACGAACTTATCATTGGGTGTCGGTACACAGAGTTCTGGTGCTGAGCGAAGCTTATCCTTAAGCAACTGGAAGGTTTCTTCACACTTATCATTCCAGTTGAATCTTTGTTGTTTCTGGGTCAGGTTGGTGAGCGAGTGGCTATCTTAGAAAAGCCCTCTACGAACCTCCTATAATAACCTGCTAACCCTAGAAAGCTTCTTACTTCAGATGCGTTCTTTGGTCTTGGCCAATCCTTCACAGCCCCTACCTTTGACGGGTCTACTGCAACTCCGTCTTTTCATATAATGTGCCCGAGGAACGCCACTTGCAAAAGCCAAAACTCGCATTTCTTGAACTTGGCGTAGAGTTGATGCTCCTTATCTCGTGACAAAATCAACCTCAAATGCTCCTCGTGCTCTACTTCATCCTTAGAGTATACTAAGATGTCGTCGATGAACACTACGACCAATTTATCTAAGTAGTCTTTGAAGACCCTATTCATCAAGTCCATAAATGCGACTAGTGCGTTGGTAAGACCAAAGGACATAACCAATAACTCGTAATGTCCATAACGAGTTCTAAAGGTTGTCTTAGGAATATCTTCTCCCTTTACCTTGAGTTGATGATACCCGGACTGTAAATCAATCTTTGAGAATACAGTCGCGCCTCTGAGTTGATCAAACAAGTCATCAATCCGGGGTAGCGGGTACTTATTCTTAATCGTTACCTTGTTCAGCTTGCGATAGTCTATACACATCCGCATACTTCCCTCCTTTTTCTTCACGAATAGCACCGGGGCTCCCCATGGTGAATGGCTCGGCCTAATAAAACCCAAGTCTAGGAGTTCTTGTAGCTGCGTCTTTAACTCCTTGAGTTCCGTAGGTGCCATCCGATATGGTGCCTTAGAAATAGGCTCAGTGCCTGGTACTAATTGTATTGTGAAGTAAATTTCTCGAGTTGGCGGCAATCCTGGCAAGTCATCGGGAAATACCTCTGGGAATTCTTTTACAATACGGACATCTCCAAATTTAAGTGGTGTCTCCTTTACCACATCTGTGATGCTGGCTAAGAATGCTTGACATCCTTTTCCCATCATTCTTTGAGCCTTGAGAGATGATACTAACGAGGTGCGTAATCCTGAAGCTTGTCCCATGAAGCATAGTTTCTGGCCGTCAGGAGTCTCTAACATCACCTTCTTGCGTTTGCAGTCGATGGTTGCGCCATGCCGTGCTAGCCAATCCATGCCTAGTATTATGTCAAAGTCCTTGATCACCAATTCTATCAGGTCTCCTTCTAGTTCTACGTCCTCAATCTTGATCGGTACGCCTCGTACTATCCGTGATGATAGAACTACTTTGCACGAAGGCAACTCGGTTACAAACCTAGTTCTAAATCTTTCACAAGGTTTGTCTAGTTTTTCTATCATTCCTAACGAGATATACGAATGAGTGGCTCCCGAATCAAATAATACAGAGCATATGTTATTGAGGATAGAAACCTGACCTGTGACCACCTTATTGCTAGCATCAGCCTCTCCTTGGGTTAAGGACAAAACCCGAGCAGGAACCATCTTGTCGTCTTTCTTTCCTTTTGTCTTGCGCTGAGGACAATCTCTTTTCCGGTGTCCTTCTTGACCACAATTAAAACATTCCTTGGTGTTTGCACGACATTCTCCAGGATGTTTATTCTGACACTTAGCACATGGTGGGTATTCCACATAACCCAGCCTATTTCCCCCATTATTTGTCCATGCCCTCTTATCGCTGTCAGATTGCTTGTTATCAGGATGCCTTCTCTTCTAACTGTTACTATTGTTGCTGGACTGATGGTTGCTATTGTGGTTGTTGTTCCGACTAGTCTGAGGTTGACTCTGCTGTCTAGGCTCAGGCTTACTGGCTTCCTCTTTACTTACATTAGCCTGCAGTCTTTCTACTTCTATTGCTGTCTCTAAAACGTTGGCATACGTAGTATTCCCCGGGTTGGCTAGCTTAACCCCCATCTCGATCTTAGGTCAAAGTCCTCTAACGAACTTGTTCACCCTCAGAAAATAAGTTGGAGCCATCTTAGATGTGAACTTTGCTAGGCGGTCGAATTGACGAGCATACTCTGCCACTGATAAACTACCTTGCTTCAAGTTGGTGAACTCCTCAACTCTTGAAGCGAGTACAGCTGAATTGTAATACTTCTTGTGGAACAGCTCCACAAATCGAGTCCATGTCATGGTGGAAACATCATGCGATTGCTGGACCAAGTCCCACCATATCCTGGCATCCTTCTTGAGCAATGAAGAGACGCAGGATATACGGTCTGCATTACTGAGATTCATGTGCATCAGAATTGGCTCCACATTCCTTAGCCACTCTTCTGCCTCAAAGGGGTCTGTATTCCCTTCGAAGTTTGGAGCATGTTGCTTGCGGAACCTCTCATAAACTGGCTCCATATGCTGTACTGGTTACAGCGCATAGTTCGCCACTGGCCATCCCCCATATGGACCAACTTGTTGGGGTGCTGAGGCCATTTGCTGTGGCTGCGGCTGCGGTTGAGGCGGAGGCTGAGTCTAGGGCTGAGCCTGTTGTCGTTGCTACTGCAAGAGTTCCTCGACTTGTTGTCGCAGTCTGGCAAATTCTGCAGTGTTGTCAGCTGGCGGTGCCGGCATGTTGTGGCTAGCAGTAGCACGCACTCCCCTTTTGCGAACTGAAGGGGCTTCATTGTTTACCGGAACAGCGTTGGAGGCGACATCACAGTAGAGTTCTAACAGTTGAAAGAAACATGTTAGAACTTTACCTAATAGGCTCTAAGGCAAAAACTTATTTTAAAACAAACATATCTTGGACCTATTGATTATGACTTCTTATGAAAAAAATTATATAAGTCTTCTTTATTATTACAGTGGGTTTCTATACTTAGAAAAACAAGGCATCTTTATTTTCTAAGTCGGTTTGTAATCATCCTATATGACTTAATTCTCAGGCTCAAAAGTCATCTTTGTTCCAAAGTTAACCATATTGAGGGAAGGCTGGGATCAGTAAAATCGTTCCCACTACTATGGCCCCCTAACTCTCAATATAGAAACTTGGTTCATTGATTTGTATCCACCCTCACCGAACTTAGTCATTATTGATTTTATTTATTATTTATTATGTTTGCAAAATAATAATCAAACCAATACATGATAACAAAATAACATGATATTAATTTGGAAAAGAGTTTTCACTTATTACAACCATAAAACAAACAAACAATGAAACTAACTATTCTAAAAATCAGGATCTTCTACATCCGATCCTTCATCTAGCATATCATCATCTAGCTCTTCATAATCTTCATTACCATGTGCCTCAAAATGTCCTCAAGGAAGGTTCGTAAAAATACTATGTTTTTGCTCATTTGTAAACTGAAATTCTGATTTTGCAGTGAACCTAACTAAGAGAAAGTAATATCACATTGCTGCTGGCAGTTCATCTTCATCATCCATTGTTTCCCATATCTCCTCTAAGGCTGGAATTACGGGAAGAAAATCTCTAAATAGTCTAATTACTAAAACGTATTGTTTTGTTGCTCTCATCATGATTTGTTTAGACCCTTGAAGGTGACCTATTTCTCTATGGAACAAAAGTAGTCTCCGAGTGATTCTCTCTAGTGTTCCTATGGTGTTTCTCGGTTCTCTTATTCTTTTTAAAACCTTAATGGCTCGGATATCCTCAAAGGTTAATGCTCCGTTCATAATTAACTGAAAACATAAATGCTAAAATTGTTAGCTATACATATAAGCATAATAACTATAATTTAAATACTTACTTGGCGGTCAAATTCAGAGCTTTGAGTGTGTGTATCGAGGAGAACTTCATGCGAATGAACCGTTGCTCTGATACCAACTGTAATGACCTAACTACTCTAGACTTTGGACCATTAATGACTACTATACATAGACACTAATTTTTAATAAAACTTACAAGTGAAATAATCATAACTTAATTAAAAACTTTTAAAACAAATGTTAAACTACATAAAATTTAAAGTAGGATATGGGATCCCATTGTTTTTAAAAGAAAAACATAACATAATTTTAAATAAAATGGATTACATAATAAAGTGCGGAAAATACATATAAAATTTAAATAGACTTCATCCTCGAATCGAACGCTCGGTCCATCGATTCCATCCCGCCTCAATACACATCCCCAAGCTTCCAAGAACCTTTCCCACCACCAAAGCTATTTTCCTGCACATATAACATAAAGGAGTGAGCCTAATGCCCAGCAAGGTAAACCTAACACGTAAACCGTATACATAAAATTCATAACGCAACATATAATAAAACATATCATAAACATATGTCACACATACTATAATGGCCATTATTACTTGGGGCTCGTAAACTAAACAAGTCATATGCCTATTAGATTTGTGGGGCTTGCTAGCTAAGCAAGTCATATGCCCATAAATTTATTGGGGCTTGTTAGTTATACAAATCATATGCCCAAGTCTACAACATACATAACATAACACATAAATCATAAGTTAACATAACACATAAATCATAAGATGACATATAGCATAACATATAATATCCTATCCTATTTTCCTTACCAAAAGTACTGGGATATGAGAACAGGTTTGGGACTTTGGAACACTCCTAAAAAACATCAATGAAAGGGTGAGTATACTAAAGAAAAAGGAATGAAAAGAATGGACAAACTATATCATCAAGAATATACTTACCAAAAACCCTTATGTTCAAGATCTTAGATTTCCTATCCAAAAAAAAAAGAATAAAGTTAGGGTGTTGAGTCTTAAGCTATAAGAACTTAAGGAAAACAATACCAAAATGAACTAAAGTTTGGAATACCTTGAATGCTAATATGACCGATCTAAACCTCGAACCGAAATGTGCTATAAACCTTACTTCCCAAGTGTTTGGTAAGCTTATAATGATTAAGCTTATAATCCCCAACCCAAGTGTTTACACTCTAAAAAATATCCTATCAGCTTGCAGCCTTTGAACTTAGCTTGATGATTGAAGAAATGGCTGGGTACTAGGTCCTATTTATAGAGTTCAAGAATGAAAAGATCTTCATTTCACTTGAATAAAATAATGGATTTTTAAGTGAAAAATATTTGAATTATCGTTCAGCAGAGGCTGAAGACTCGGTCAGAAAGATGCTGGACTTATCAAGAGGTTAAAGATTAAAATGAGAACGTTTTCAAAAACATTCAAAAATCTATCAAAGGAGCCGATATATCGCCCCTAGTAGGAGATATATCGCCTGGGCCAGTATGCCCGAGGCTCGTCGAGGTGATCGTGCGAAGTTACGTGTTTTTCGTATCCCCGTACTGCGATATATCGCCCCCTATAGCTGCGATATATTAGCATACGCTGAATATTTAAACACGAAATTGCACATTTTCAGCCTAATTTGAATTGAGTAAACAGCCTTGACTAAGTCCTCTAACGATTTCAAAGCTGCTGACAGACCCTAGAATATTCAAATATTACTCTTAATAAACTTATTCCTCAAAAATACTTAATTATCATTACACATACACAAGAAAAGTGTTATTATCTTATTGGGTCTATCTAAACCTTATAATATAATAAATATCACCATCAATATCAGTCATATTAATCAAACCTTAGGATAAAATTAATATTCTTAAACTATAGGTTAAACTTAGAAAATGTACAAGTGTTACTACGAGTGTCCAATTAAATCCCGGTCTGAACCAAAACCCACAGTCATAAAAATACTACAACTATTACTATTGCTAATATTATCTAACTAGCTAAGTAAAGTTCTTGGACTCTACAAGGTTAGTGGGAGTTTTAATCATAGATATGAACATCTATAGCTTCTGATGAAGAAGTGAAACGATGGTTTCCTTTTAGTTTGATTCAATGTGTTAAATGATAGAGATCTCATTTCAGTAATTAAATTAGTTTACTAAAATATCATATACAAGGAACTAAGTGTTTTAAGGATAAAATACAATGAGGGTTAAAATAGTATTTTAGTCCCATCTCATTATAGACCATCTATAGAGGATTGAGTGACAATTATGGTTGTAACAATGGATAATTAATAACAAATCTATATTTTTTATTGGGCGTTCTATGAATTCAAGAGTGCAATTCCGAGTCTTTAGTGGAGTCACGAGGAATTAATAAGTTAGTAAATTTATTTGTTAGATTTATGAGAACTTATTAGAGTTTGATTTCATAGGCCCATGGTCCCCGCTGTCCCTTGGATAAAATCATATAGATAGTCTCAATTAATTGATTTAATTATCAATTAGAATTATCAAAATTGACCAGGTCAATGTTGGATAATTTCACAGAGTTATGTAATTTTGAAATGAAAAGAGAAATTAGGCCAGATTTAATAATTAAGATAAATTGGTATCTAAATTAATAAATAAGTTTAACTCAAGGTTCAAATTATAAATAATAAATGTGATAAAGGATTTAAATAATTATTTAATTAATTAAATCAATGGAAAATAATACAGGCCTTGATTTTAAGTCCAATGGGCTTATAGTCAAATGGGAAATTTCATGGGCCTAAAGCCCATGATAATTTCGACCTAGGGCTTTTAATTAGCTATTATTTTATTAATTTTTCAATTAAATTAAATGGTCTAATTGAATCTATAAAAGGAGTGCTAAGAGAGAGATGAAATCATAAGTTCAGATTTCTGAAACACATGTTTCTGATAGGTCTTGGATTCTCTCTAAACACAAGTCCTTTTCTAAGCCTCTTTGTTCTTTTCTCCTCTTCTCTCTGTATCTATCTCATGTGTTGGGAATTGCCCACTCTAGTCTAGGTGATTCTAAGGATACTTTGGAAGACTGTGAAGATAATAGAAGATCGATTCAGTTTCTTAGTAATACTTTGCGACAGAAAGGATACAGAGGTTAGAGAAACTGAAGGAATGACTCATTCATTCTGCTGTGTATAATGTAAGTATTCTTATCATTATTTCTCTTTGAATTCAATTTTAGAATAATGTTCTAGGTTATCTCATATTAATTTGTTTAATATTAGAACTACATGAAACTAAATAAAGATCATGTATAAGTTTCCTAAGAATTTGCCTCAGAGCCGTTGGTAATCTTTATTTTCATGCATAAACATGTTAAAAATTGGATTATTCGATGTATTTGAATAATTGGATGGATTTTCATGTTTTTATGAAGCATATTAATTTTATGTGATTATTAGCAGTTTTTAAGTTATTTTGTTATGTTTTCTATGCTATTAATTTTTATATATGCTTTATTTTGTGTAAAACATGGTAAAAGTTAATTAGAAAATGTTTTTGGTTTGAAAAATTAAATGAAAAATTTTGCCTCTCTGCCACTGCGTTTGCACGCCCTCGCACACACGGTACCAGGTACTGTTCATTCAAATATTTTTTTAATTTTTTTTAAATTAAAGAAAATTAAAAATGTAAAAGTTTATTATTTATAATCAAAACAAAAGAAATATCATATTTGTTTTATCATTTAAAATTATTTTTTTTAAAATAAGATAGTTTTGTTAGTTGAGATTTAAATAATTATACATTTTCTACAAAGATTCAAATTCAAATTTAAAAATAGACTAACAACTTCATTTTAAATTTTTTATTATATTAAAATATTAGAATTAAAATATCAGATAGTTAAGATATTTTCTTATAAATACTTGATATTTTTATTAAATCTTTATATGAAAATATAAATATCTGTTTATTCTATAGTTTTTAATATTTAAATTACTTGAAATTTGAAATTTGACAGTTATATATTTTCATGGATATTTAAATTTGTTTAACTATTTTAAGATATTTTAGGGTTGTTATAACTATTAATATTTTATTTTTTTGAAATGGTTAAAATATTCGCTTATTGTTATAACAACACAAGATATTTTTTGAAAAACATTTATGATATTGATTTTAAAATTTAAAATTGGTTAAATTTTGAAAAATTTCATTTTTTTCAACCAATTAATAAAATATTTTTTAATAAATGGGATTTAAATTAACTTTGGTTAATTGTTGATAAATCCTATTTAAATTAAATCAATATTATTCAAATTAACCTAATTGCTCATATAGTAGCATGATTAGGCCCATCCAATTATAACATGTATGTTTACACTATATGTGGTATTTTTGCAATTGGGCTTAGATGCATATAGTGGCCCATATGTTTGTTAGATATATGGATTTTTCCAAATAAAATATTCATAAAATGATAGGTTTTATTTGGGCCCATTAGAAAATGTAAAGTTTAAATTCCTCTCTTGTGGGTGATTCTATTTGTGAAGGCCCATTTGTTTCGCATGACTATAGTGAGCCTAATCAATTAATAAAATGAAGGTTTAAATTCCTGTCCTTTGGACCTTGTATGGAAGTTTGGGGGCCTTTGTAGTGGGGACAACATACTGGACCCAACCCTCCTCCATACAAGCCCAATTTTTAAGGCCCATTTACGTGAGTTGGACTTAATTGTATAGGTTCATTATATTAGTTAAACCTAAATATTGATAAGCAACAAATTACTTCTAAATTAATTGAATTTGTTTCAATGTTTCAATAGGACTTTGGTTTTAAAAATTTAATTTTTTTTTAATTTTTTGGAGAACCATAGTCATTAATTTTCTAATGATAAATAATAAAAATACTATTTTTAATTTAATAATGAGCTTATTTTAAGAATTATATTCGATCTCCACTGTTGGTTTAACCACATCAATAACTTAATGGGGCCTCGAGACGCTTTGATTCATCCCCCTACGGAAGGTTTTCATTAGTTATTTTGACAAGGTTAAATTTCGAAAGATAGATAATTATAGGTCAAATTCTACTAGATTCACCCCTACAGTGACTACTAGGACTAAATCTATTGATTATCGAAACCATGGGTCTAGCTCATAAAATAAGAGATTTCTTATTTTGATCGAATAGTAGGTTGTTAATGATGGTGTCCATTATTAAATAAGTTTACAACTTTATTTAACTAGAGATATTTTTGACTCTCGCCAATCGGGAAAAGGATATCATAGATTAGTTAAAAACCTAAAGAAATAGAGATATGATTGTTTTTGGTATTTTTTTTTCTCATATCTTACATATTTTTTTATATATGTTGTGTTATTTCATGAAATTTGCGTGATTAGGAGTTTTATTGAGCAAATGTTATTGATTTCTATTTTATTTATAATTTGTAGTTTTAAGTTAAGTAGTGTATGTGTCTACTCCCATCCTTTCTCAACATTCGATGGAGAAACTCACTGGAGAAAACTTCCTTAAATGGAAGCAAAATATCCACATAGAGTTGATTGGTGACGACTCCGAATTCGTCATGATTGAGGAATCCACAAAATGAGCACTGTGTCCACATGTTCATGATGGCACCGTTAATGCTCGTGATGGCACTATAAATGCTTGGATAGCACCATCTCCGCACATACGTGATGGCGCCGTGAATGCTCGAATGGCACCTTGTCTACACATTCGTGGTCAACTCAACTATGGTCTGACGCAGCTCATGAACAAGCTTCAGATTATTGAGCCTAACATGGGTGGACCTAGTAAAGGAGGAGAAAATAAGATGAATGATGTTGCTGCAGATCTAACTAAGACTGAAGCTAACCCAGCTTCGTCTTTGAAAGCTAGAAACAAGAGGAAAGGTGGACAAAACAACAACCCCAAAGCCTGCAAAGGCTGCAAAGACGAGTGCACAACCAAATGCACAGACGCCTAAGGGGATAAACAAGAAAAATAACAAAAAGTAAAGTAAGTGCTTTCACGGCAAAGAGAAGGGGCATTGGAAACGAGATTTCCCCAAGTTTCTAGCAGCGAAAAACAAAGGTAATGATTATAGTTCATTTATCTTAGAAACATGTGTTTTAGAGAATGATAAATCTGTTTGGATTATTGATTCCGGATCTACCAACTAGGTTTGCAACTCTTTACAGCTTCTTAAATCGTGGGAGGAAGTGGATGATGGCGGCTTAAAGCTTAGAGTTGGGAACGGAGCGTTTGTTGCAGTCCAAGCTAGAGGAATATCTTGTCTAAAGTTCAGAAATAAATACTTAATTTTTAAAGATGTATTTTTTATTCCGGATATTAGTAGAAATTTAATTTCAGTTTCATGTTGCAATTAGAACGATTTGTTATGAGTTTCACAAGTTGTAATATATCTATTTCTTTCAATGGATCACAATTGTGTATTGCATGTTTTGAAAACGGGGTTTATATTTTGCAACCTAACAAACCCCTCGTTCTTAACAATGATTTATTCAAAGTAGCTAAACCTAGGACCAATAAACATCAAAAGATTGATAACGATAATATGACATATTTATGGCACTTGAGACTAGGTCACATTGGCTATGATAGGATTCAAAGAGTTACAAAGGATGGGCCTTTGAGGGAACCTGTCTGTGAATCTTTTCTAGAAGGCAAACTGACCAGCGTCCATTTTCTGTAAAGGGTGATGGGGCCAAAGAACCACTTGTACTTGCGCATTTAGATGTTTGTGGACCTTTGAATGTACAAGACAGGGATGGTTTTGAGTATTTCGTCACTTTCATTGATGATTACTCTAGATACTCAAGTCTTTACCTAATGCATAGGAAATTAGAAACATTTTCAAAGTTTCAGGAACTCCTAGCGATGGTTCAGAACCAATTAGGTAAAACGTTAAAGATCTTGCGATTTGATAGGGGTTGAGAATATTTGGATATGCAGTTCCAATATCATTTAACTGAACTTGTAATTTTATCACAACTTACTGCCCCAGGTACTCCGCAACAAAATGGTGTGGCGAAATGCCGGAAATGAACTTGATTGGAAATGGTTAGATGCATGCTTAGTTACTCTCTACCAACTTCGTTCTGAGGACATGCAATTGAAACTGAGAATGGCATTATCAATGTCGTGCCATCTAAATCAATCCCCAAAACACCTTTAAAACGCAAGAATGGTCATGAACCTAGTTTACGCCATTATAGAATTTGGGGGTATCCCGCCCACGTCCTGAGGAAAAAGGAGGGAAAGCTAGAACCACGAACTGAAGTTTGCATGTTTTTTGGCTATCTTAAAGGTACTCAGGGTGGACTTTTCTATATTTATTCAGAAAAGAAAGTGTTTACTTCTACGAATGCTACTTTTTTGGAAAATGACTATGTCCAAAACTTCAAACCACGCAACAATGTAGCTTTAGAGGAGATGGTTACAGAATTGACTCTAACCAATGTTCAATTTTCATCAATGTGAGTTGATGATGAAATTCCCACTCTTCATGTCCAACTGACGTAAGTCGATTTGAATGAAGAAAGTACCATTGTTCCTGAGCAAACAGTCACAGAGCCTCGTCGTAGTGGGAGGGTTTCTAGGAACCCAGTTTGCTATATGGTTTGGATGGTAAAACCAATATGGTTGTTGGTGACACTAGTCATGATGATTCATTGTCTTTCAAACGGGCAATAGCTAGCCCTGAAAAGGAACTATGGCTCAAAGCCATGAAACAGGAAATGGAGTCCATGTACTCAAATTCTGTATGGGATCTTGTGGAAGCACCTAGTGAATTTAGGGCCATTGGGTGCAAGTGGATCAACAAGAAGAAATGAGGTGTTGATGGAAATATCGAGACTTATAAAGCTCGATTAGTGGCAAAGGGTTATACCCAAAGAGAAGGCGTGGACTATGAGGAAACTTTTAGTCCGGTAGCCATGCTCAAGTCCATTCGCATCCTCCTATCCATAGAAGCCTCTATCGACTATAAGATCTGGCAAATGGATGTCAAGAAAGCTTTTCTGAATGGGAAGCTTGATGAAGTTATTTATATGGATCATCTAGAAGGTTTTAAAGTAGCTAGACAAGAAGGAAAAGTTTGCAAGTTGAATATGTCAATTTATGGACTTAAGCAAGCTTCTCGTTCCTGGAATCTTAGGTTTGATGAAATAATCAAGACCTATGGCTTTGAACAAAATATTGATGAGCCTTGTGTTTACTAACTGAAGGCAAATCAAATAGTGGTATTCCTGATTCTTTATGTAGATGATATCTTACTCATTGGAAACAATGTTAAGAAATTACCAGATGTGAAGAATTGGCTGGGCACTCAATTCCATGAAGGATTTGGGTGAAGCAAGTTATGTTCTAGGTATCAAGATCATCTGGGATACAAAGAAAAAACTCTTAGCTTTATCTCAAGCAACTTACGTAGACAAAGTGCTCAAACGTTTCTCAATGAAAAATTCCAAGAAAGGACGTTTACCGTCCCACCATGGAATTCATCTTTCAAAGAAGCAGTCTCCCCATACTTTTGAAGAGGAAGATGCAATGAGAAAAGTTCCTTACGCATCTGCAGTTGGAAGTCTGATGTATGCCATATTGTATACTAGACTAGATATCTGCTATGCAGTGGGAGTAGTGAGCAGGTATCAGTCAAACCCAGGACCGGAACATTGGATAGTAGTTAAGCATATCCTAGAGTATTTAAGGCGGACTAGGGATTATATGTTAGTCTACAAGGGTGGTGTTCTGAACCCTGTAGGCTACACCGATTCAGATTTTTAGACTGATGTCGATGATAGGAAGTCTACTTTTGGAATGGTGTTTACTATTGGGGGTGATGCTGTGATATGGAGAAGCTTAAAGCAATCTGCAATCTCATATTCCACCATGGAGGTTGAGTACATAGCCGCGTTAGAAGCAGCTAAGGAAATAGTCTGGCTAAAGAAGTTTTATTTGGATCTTAGTGTTATTCCAGAATTGGATAAACCGCTTGTTTTGTTTTGAAACAATACATGAGCGATATCAAACTCGAAAGAATCTTGTAGTCATAAGAGGAGTAGGCATATAGAAAGGAATTATCACATTATTCGAGAATATGTGGCCAGGGGAGATGTGAAGGTTATGAAGATTGCATCTGAAGACAATCTTACAGATTCATTTACAAAGACACTACTAGAAGCTACATTTGATAAGCATATCAAGGAAATGGGATTAGTAGAATTAAGACATTAGTTTCAATTAGTGCAAGTGGGAGTTTGTTAGGGTTTTATGCCCTAATTAAAACCCAATTTCTTTGTAATTTCATTTATTATCAATAAAAGAATAGAAATCATTTTTTGACTTGGTCAATCACTTTGCTCGCATGTTTTATTTTCATGATTATTTGTTTAATATAAACTTGTATTAAATCATGAGCATATAGCTAATCATATTTATAGTGACATAATCACAGTGGAATATAAATATGATTGTATGCTCAAAATAAGTTAGTCCTAAGATTAGTTAATGCACAGGATTTACACTGACTTGCCAATCTACGATATGATCTACTTACACATTGTAGTGTTGTGTTCTTTCCAGAACAATAGCAAAGTAGATAAGATCAGATGTATTTGTTGCATCGGATAGGACCGATATTGACAGTTGATAGGATAAGTAAGCATACCATTATTATCTATTCTAGTCATATCATATAGTTGACCATAGGTCAATTCAATCTCAATTCTAAGTGGTTAGCATTCTAACTGGTTGTATTATTTGAGTTCTTTGACCTGTTAGTTACCAGCTTACCCTACGGACTAGCCCACACTTACATCTTGGGAACTCGGTAGTGTAGTTGAGTAGGAGTATTAATCATAGATATGAACATCTATAGCTTCTGATGAAGAATTGAAATGATGGTTTCCTTTCAGTTTGGTTCAAGGTGTTAAATGATAGAGTTCTCATTTCAGTAATTAAATTAGTTTATTGAAATATAATTTACAAGGAACTAAGTGTTTTAAGGATAAAATACAATGACGGCTAAAGCTGTATTTTAGTCCCATCTCATTGTAGACCGTCTATAGAAGATTGAATGCAAATTATGGTTGTAACAATGGATAATTAATAGCATATCTATATTTGTTATAGAGCGTTCGATGAATTCAAGAGTGCAATTCCGAGTCTTTAGTGGAGTCACGAGGAATTAATAAGTTAGTAAATTTATTTGTTAGATTTATGATAACTTATTGGAGCTTGATTTCATAGGCCCGTGGTCCCCACTGTTCCTTGGATAAAATCACCTAGACAGTTTCAATAAATTGATTTAATTATCAATTGGAATTATCAAAGTTGACCAAGTCAATTTTGGATAGTTTCACAGAGTTGTGTAATTTTGAGAAGAAAAGAGAAATTAGGGCAGATTTATTAATTAAGATAAATTGGTATCTAAATTAATAAATAAGTTTAAATCATGGTTCAAATTATAAGTAATTAATTTCATAAAGGATTTAAATAAATATTCAATTAATTAAATTAATAGAAAATAATATAGGCCTTGATTTTATGTCCAATGGGCTTGTAATCAAATGGGAAATCTCACGGGCCTAAAGCCCATGATAATTTCGACCTAGGGCTTTTAATTGGATATTATTTTATTGATTTTTTTAATTAAATTAAATGGTCTAATTAAGTCTATAAAAGTAGTGCTAAGTGAGAGGTTTCTGAGAGGTTTTATATTTTCTCTAAACACAAGTCATTTTCTAAGCCTATTTGTTCTTTTCTCTTCTTCTCTGTGTATCTATCTCATGTGGTGAGAATTTCCCACTCTAGTCTAGGTGATTCTAAGGATACGTTGGAAGACTGTGAAGATAATAGAAGATCAGTTCAGTTTCTTGGTAATACTCTGCGACAGAAAGGATACAAGAGTTAGAGAAACTGAAGGCAGGACTCATTCATTCCACTACGTATAATGTAAGTATTCTTATCATTATTTCTCATTGAATTCAATTTTAGAAGCATGTTCTAGGTTATCTTATATTAATTTGTTTAATATTATATCTACATGAAAATAAATAAAGATCCTGTATAAGTTTCCTAACAAGTTGAAGTTTAGTATAGCTTATCATCCTCAAATCGTTGGTTAGTCTGAGAGGACTATCCAGATATTGGAGGACATGCTGAAAGCATACGTATTGGACTTTGAAGGGTCCTGGACTAAATATTTGCGTTTGATAGAGTTTTCCTATAACAACAGCTACCAGTCAACTATTGGAGTGGCACCTTATGAGATGTTGTATGGTAGGAAGTGCAGATCGCCCATTCACTGGGATGAGATGGGTGAGATGAAATATTTGGGTCCTGGGGTAGTTCAGAGGACCACTGAGGATATTGAGAAGATTAGATCTTGGATGCTCGAGTCTCAAAGTAGACACAAGACAATCCTAGGGAGAAAGTTAGCGGGAAAGTCATAATGAGCCCAATACCCGACTCGGGGCGAGTCAAGGGGTATTGTGGGTAATTAATACATTATTAGGTTATCGGGTAACAGGAATGAGTATTCGAGGATATATTTGGAGTTAGTGAGATTAGGAGGGGATATCAGGGACTTTTACCATTTTGCGCTCGGAGACGTTTTGGTACCCCGATCCTCGGGATTAGCTTAAGATTACTTAAGCCTTAAGAAAGCAAAATGAAACACAACAAACATTCAGCTTCTCCCTCACTCCCAACCGACTATCTCTATCTCTCTCTCTCATCACCCTCTCTCAACTTTGGTGTGGAAAATCTTGAGGAAACAAAGGAATTGAAGGCTCAGGTTAGGATTTAGGATTTGTTGTGGCTAGGAAATAATCATTCACAGCAGAGGTAAGGCTTCAATCTCCGTTTTAATTGAGTTTTGTTAAGGTTTCTTAGTGTTCTTGAGGTGTCCTTGGGCTTTGTGGCCCAAGATTTGAATTTGAGTTTTGGGTGGAGTTCTTAGTGTGTTGAGCTCGGGTTTTGTTGTTGGTATTAAGTTGATATTTCTTTGAGAATTTAATTGTTGTTCTAGGATGAATTTCAGGTGGTTTTGATTGAATTTGGTTGCAGGAAAGTAGAGGAATTTTTGGTTCACAGGGTCAGGTCGAGGCCCTGTTCTTGGGGCGCGGTGACCCAACCGAACCCAGGGTTAGAGCGGATTTCTGCTTCGGGGGCTCGCTGCGACCCTTTAGGGCATGTTGTGGCCCGTGTCTAGGTTCCAGGCAGGAGGGAGCCTTTGACCTGGGAGGTGCGTCGTGACCCTTAGGAGGAATTCGTGGCCCGCCTGTGCTGTTTTAGCCACCATAAGTCTTAAGTGACGGGAATTTAAACCTAAGGGCCTGAGATCGATTCTACTACCTAGTTTGCTGGAATTCGATGTCTCGAATTTTCTCGTTATTGATGGGATCCTATATTATGGTTGTGACTAGGTTATCGCTAAAGTCTCGGAACCGCGATCGTGCTCGAGGGTTGTCCTTATTTTATGCTATACTCGGACCTGAAGTTAGAAAACTGCACCCAATACATGATATATGTGAACAGGGCTTGGCCCGACTGCTCATTATAACTTTGATTAGGGCATGGGTCCTTGAAAATGTAGGTGTTTGAGTTATGATTGCGTTTTTTGGTTAAACATACTTGAATATTAAGTTTCTAGCTAAGTGTTATATTAATGTTAACATGGTTTGCGTAGCTAGGGCTTGACCCTGTTCGAGAACATGGTTATTAAAATGTTTGCATTTAATTGATGGTGTTATATAATTAACATGTATGCATACTTGTATTGGCTGAAGTATGCTTATTTGTAGCTATATCTAAATACCTGGTTCAGGGATTGACATATTAGTCAAGGGTAGCAATAACGCTTTGCATGTTGGTCGAAAGGCTTAGGTCCAATCAGCAACGTACTATTGCGTTAGCTGACCCTATGGTCGTTGGAAAACAAATCATTTAGCTAGCTCTATGGCTAGTTACTCAGAGCTAAGGGCGAGGGCCCAGTGACTATATGGTCACATAGCTAGGGAATAGGGCCCTTGGGTTAACTCTACGGTCAACTATTCAGGGTAGCGGGTCCCAGAATGATCCAATGATCATTTATTTATAATTATATTCATGCATGAGTAGGTTATTACTAATGGATATGCTAGATATGTATGTAGAACCTTTATTTACTGTTCATGCGCAAGTTTAAGTTTTCTTGCTGAGCCTTGGCTCACGGGTGTTATGTGGTGCGGGTAAGGGGAAAGGAAAGCTTAACCAACCATGAGTTGGAGAGCTTCGGTGGCGGCATGTACATATGCAGATGCTCGTCCACCACGGTCGGCAAATCTCAAAGGAACTAGGGTTGTATCCTTGATTTTTATGCTTAGGTCAGCCAGTTGTAACTTTTGATGTATATACACCCTCTTAAACATTTGTTTGTAATAGTTTGGGATCCCATGTATGTATGAAGCTTTTTAAAGGAAAAGTCAACAGTTCCTTTGACCAAAAAATTTAACCCTAACCCTTGACGTTAACCCTAGTTACACGTTTATAACCAAATGACTTGATTAGCAAGTCTGACACTGTTTAATATACAAAGTGTAATGGTCTTAGATTAGGAGGAGATTACAACAACTATCCCCTCGTCATAGAAATTTTTTCCACGAAATTTTATCTGAATAGCTTGGTATACTGATTTTGCATATCTACCTCCTGCTCCCAGATCGCTTCCTCGACCTTGTTGTTCCTCCATAATACCTTAATTAAAGTTATAGTCTTATTTGTCAGGTCCTTGTCCTTCTGTCTAAAATCTGAACTAGCTGCTCCTCATAGGACAAATCTGTCTTGAGTTCCATATCCTCGTAACTCAATACATCAGTCCTATCTGATACATACTTCCCCAGCATGGAAATATGAAATACGTTGTGCACACTAGACAGTGCAGGGGTAAGGCCAACCTGTAGGCCACCTGACCCATCCTTTCCAGGATCTCAAATGGTCCAACAAACCTAGGGCTCAGCTTGCCCTTCTTCCTAAATCTCTTCATCCCTCTCACTGGTGGGTCATTTAATTGCTTCTCCTTAATCCTCTCCAACTACTAACTCAATTCCTACTCTAGTCATATCGTTAGCCAACTCCTTGTATATCTGCCTGGCACTATACAACTGTCTTGGAACTTTCTGGCTTAAGGAATCTTCTCCCACGTTGGCTTTCCTCGGGAGATAGAGGATCTCACAACCATAATCCTTTACTAGATATAGCCAACATCTCGGCATCATGCTAAAATCCTTCTAGGTGAAAAAGTATTTCAAACTCTAGTGATTTGTGTATATCTCACACTTCTCACCATATAAGTAGTGTCGCAACACCTTCAGTGCAAAAAGCACTGCTGCAAGTTCCAGATCATGTGTGGGGAACCTCTGCTCATACTCCTTTAGTTGACGTGATGCATAGGCAATCACCTTCCCTATCTGCATAAGGACACAACCTAAGCCCTACCTCGAGGAGACTCAGTACTGGAGCGGAGATCAAACTCTTCTTCAATCTCTAGAAAATATCCTCACACATATCTGACCATATGAACCTCTGATTCTTGCGTGTTAACTCTGTCAGTTGTGACACAATCTTGGAAAACCCTCCACAAAGCGTCTGTAATAACCTGCAGATCCCAAGAAACTTCTGATCTCTGAAGCATTCTTCGGCCTTGGACAATCTCTGACCGCCTCAATCATCGCAGGACCCACCATAATCCCATCCTTACAGACTGTGTGACCTAAGAAAGTCACCTGCAGCAACTAGAACTCACACTTCTTGAATTTCGCATATAACATGTGCTCTCTCAACCTCTATAGTACAAATCTCAGATGCAGCATTTGCTCTAATCAAAGTTTGTTTTTACTTTTGAACAATTTTTATTAATTAAAAAGATATGAAATTTGGTAGGGTGTTAGTTTAAACATGTATAAGGGTCAATGTAAAAGTTTCGAGGAAAATGTGTTAAGGTATAAGAGACATGATTTTTCAAAGTTTGCTTTAGAACTTTTGGGCATCAAGCACTGCCTAGATTGCATTAAAAAATTTTATGAGTTTAATTATTTAAAAAATTATGAAAATTTGAAGGAAGCTAATTTAGATATGTGTAAAGATCCCTGTCAAATTTTAGAAATAATTGGACTACGTTGTAAGAGAAGTAAATTTTTAAAATTACCTTAAAATCTAGGTAAAACTTCTGTGCAGCAAGCCCTGCCTAGATTTCTTTAAAAAAATGAATGGGTTTTCCCATCCCAAAAATTATAAAATTTTGAGCAAAATTAGTTAAGATGTATATAAGGACTCTAGTAAAAATTTTGAGAAAAATGTGTCACATTTTAAGAGAAGTAATTTTTCTAAGTTTTCCCTAAAATCTGAAAAGTAGTAATTTCAAACCTTAACAAAAAATAATTTTTGGGAGGTTAGTTCTCTTAACCTAAAACAAGATTTTGACGTGAGGCTTTAGCCTAGTTCTCGTCCTTATGAAACAGAATATGTGTTTTTTTTTCCCAAAACTCAACTTAGGGCAAAAGTTTAAAAATGAGACTTTACCACCTTAACTGAAATAGTGGAAGTAATGTCTTGGAAATGAAAAGTGTTGACGGTGAAATCTCGTCAACAAAATTAGGTCGAAAAACTCAAAGGTAAATGTGGCGATGTTTAGGTAAGAACTTAGAATTAACTTATGAAAGGATAAACACAGATGAACAATGGAGTGAAAAATGTATATTGCTTAATAGCCTCTGCATACAATGAATTTTCCAAGCCCCCTCAGGTGGAGTTAGAGTTCATTTTATAGTAGGCTCCAATGACCCTGGGTACATGGTGGTCCAGGAGACCAAGTGGTACATAAGTACTTTGTCAAGATTGTGGTTCCAGAGGTTGTGGTCGTGCATCCAGTACAGGGGCAGGCGTCAGGAAGATGTCTCCACTACTTGTCCGTACCCATGTCAGAGGAATGGTGGCAGACGTAGTGGTGCAGGTGGTAGTGGTGTCGACTCTGACACCTGGCCGTAGACGTACGGGCCATAACTCCTATCCCTGCATTCCCACTCCCCCACTGGTACGGGTGTCCGTATTTCGACATACAAGGTCTTAAGGGCCATACCCAGTACGAGATCGTACAGGTACGTTCCGTTCAACTCCTACCCGGGCCCCTTAGCATTGGGGTCCCAAGGTATAGGGAATGGGACACTTGGCGCGCGTAAAGGTGGTGGCATGAGGCGAGCCTCTCGGGTCCTCGACATAAGATGCCTAAAGCACCCCGAGGTCACCTGCGTGCATAAGTGATAGGCATGGGGCCTTGACAGACGGGTGCGAGGTGAGATGACTTCCTCGCGAGCCCCTTGGTGGCGAGGATCCTTTGACGCGTGGCCTCATTCGCGTGGCCATCTGGTGGTTCAGGCGTGGCTGCGCGAGGCCGAGGGCCTGCTGGGGCGCGAGGCCACCTGGTGCCGCGGGCGCGGCTGCGCGAGGCCGGGGGCCTCCTGGGGCGCAAGGCCACCTGGTGCCGCGGGCGCGGCTGCGCGAGGCCACCTGGTGCCGCGGGCATGGCTGCGCGAGGCCGAGCGCCTGCTGGGGCGCGAGGCCACCTGGTGCCGTGGGCGCGGCTGCGCGAGGCCGAGGGCCTACTGGGGCGCGAGGCCACCTGGTGCCGCGGGCGTGGCTGCGCGAGGCCATGGCGCTGGGGTGCGAGCCTGGGCGTGCGAGATCATCTCGTAGGGCACGCTCCTAAGCATGTGAGGCCATTGCGAGAGGGTTTTGACTCGAGCATCTCGTGGCGCATGCATGCATTTAGGCCTTTAAGGGACCTTAGCGCACGTCTTGGTTCTTTTATGGGCGTGGAATATTGAGCGTCCACAGCCCCTTAGCCTAACAAGGCCATACTTCATGGCTCATAAGGTGATGCTTCCCCCAGCACTATCTCCCGGTTCCACAATACTTATGGGCCCGAGTCCAATAACATGACTAAGTGACCTTTAGACTTGTACTCCAACGATGGACTTAAAGATTTTTTCTTTTTGGTGGATTTTTGGCATCCACAAAAAGAAATAGTTCCTTGCAAACATAAGTAACGATTTGGAGACTTAACCAAGCCCAAATCAGCTTTAGTTAATATAAACATTGATTTTCACAATTTTTAAGTTAAGGGTCCAATTGCCCTTCTTTTAAAAAATAACGTAAAAAGAGATCCTAGGTTATGGATAAAAATTGTAAGAATGGGAGTTGGGTTTTGTAGAATCTATAAGAGAACAGGATAACATTGCCATATATTATTTGTAAAGTGTTAAACATCATTATGTTGGTAAATGATAGAAAACGGTAAACTTTCATAGGAGGATGACAAGTTGGTATTTTTCTAAAGATAGGAGTTGAGTAAAACTCCTTTTCCTAAAACAAAAACACAAGTTATCCAATAAGGGAGTTCTTTAGTTAAATGATATTAAGATGCACGACATGGAAATCGTGTTGCGGTGAGGTCGATTTTCTCATGTTACTGTAAAGAATAAAAAGAAATCCGGCCTTATACACTGTAAGGTGTATAAAAGGCTGTAGTATAGAGTATATAAGAGAACTTTATTGCATGTAGCTATCATAGAAAATTAGGTATAAAAGTACGCCATAGTTTAATCTGAGTACACTATATTAATTACAATAATCGCGAAAGGGAAAATGAATAGCAGAGTTAAAGATCCAGCTGGGAGCTAAGGACTTAGCCTTTCTCTTTCTTGGCTACAACATGAATATACTAGTGTGTGCTTGTAGTAGTAGATTACACTGGTTTTGTTTGGGTCATTAAGACTAGGGTATGATAATTACCTACTCTTGCAATGCTTTTGCATTCTCCGGCTAAATGGTAAGTAGGTTCGCGTTCATGCCAGAAGTTTAGCATAATATAGTCCGGTTTGGAACCAGCAAGCGGTAAGAATATATGGTCCAGGTAGAAACCAGGAAATGGTGAGAATATATGGTCAAGGTAGAAACCAGGACATGGTGAATATATAGTCCAGGTTGGAGGCAGGACATGGTGAATATATAGTCCGGGTTGGAGACAGGACAATCATAATAATGCCCGGGTTGGATCCAGGACACTAACGGTGGAACCGGGTTGAGGCCCATATCCCTTGTTGATGGTTTAATTGCTTAGTCATGATGTGTGTTAAATATATTTGAATACTCTGAGAATCTTCTGAGTGCAGGATATTATGATATGAGTGATATATTGTATGTTCTGGTAATTTTCTCAGTGCAAGTTATCGTGCTATGTGTGAACTTGGGTGTTAGAAACAACCAAAGTTATTGTTCAGATATGGTTATCCATATTGTATGTTCTGGGAATTTTCAGAGTGCATGTTATTGTGTTATGTGTGATCTTGGTTGTTAGAAACAACCTAAGTTATTGTTTGGATATGGTTATCCATATTGTATATTTTGGGGATTTTTCTGAATGTAGGTTGATATGATATGTATGAAAATGAGTTGTTGGGCGCAACCAATGTGCTTGATTTTCTGTATGGCTCTTATTAAGAATTGTATGATAGGGTTGGAATTTATCCAATACACTAGTGATCGGTAGTGATATCTACCTTAGGTCAACCCATTACTGGGTTTAGTATATTTGTGTGGAAGGCTATTTTTACTAAGTGTTTTCGCTTACTTAGTTTTTTCATGTTGTAGGTAAGTGCAAAAGCAAAGTGGAGTAGTGAGCCCTGGAGTCTTCTTATGGATTTGTACATGTGGCTTGACCTGGGGAGGTTTTTGATGGATCAACATTTTGAAAAGAAAAAGTTGGAAGTTTGTTATTTCTTTTGGGATAATTATTTTGTTATAACTCTGTGGAAGAGAAGTTGTATTTTTGTTTGCTAAACTAAAAGTGCCCTTACATGACCTTTTTTTAAGATTTTTTTATCTGGAGTTTAGATACAATGATTCAAAGTAAAAGATTTGATTTTCACATGTTTTGGTATTGTATGTTTGAGGGTCGTTACAAGTGGTATCAGAGCTCGAGTTGAGCAGATTCTGTAGACAAACCCACATGTACCTTCTGCAAGGTAGGCTAGTACTCACTGTAAGTATGGTCTTTTCATATTTGTTTCGTTGTTTTCTTTGATTTGCGTCGATCCTATAAATTGTAGGTTATGGCTAAGCTACCCAATGTAGATAACCCCGTCCCAGAGGACCCACCTATATTATATACCTTCGACCAGAAGCTTTGATTCCATCAGGGATTCCATAGCGCCTATCCCTGCATATTCAATGCGGAAGCCGACAACTCGTATGACTTCTAGTCCTAGAGTCATTAACTAGAAATCATCTTCGAGGATATGGATATTCCTCCGAGCTTCATGGTTAGATTGGCCAGCATCTACCTATGGAATGAGACTTTTTGATGGTTTCAGATAAGGCATTCGGGCCCGGCCAGTACCTCTTGGCCAAAGTTTCGGGCTTCCATTGATCTTGTATTCGACCCCTTTAATGAAGTATTGACATGGTATAAGGAGTATCGTGAGCTTCTGCTTGTGCAACGTGTTCATAACGTGGCAGACGATGATCGATGGGCATAACTGGTATTGTGGGATTTTCCAGTAACTGTAGGAGCCTAGCCTAAAGGTAGGGCTGCAGTAGATTAGAAACTTGGAGAGAGGTCATGGAGGCCGAAGCTGAATCAAAAGAAGATCCCGAGGAAACTATTATTCAATATATAAGAAGGTATAGATTCCATATCTATTAAACTATGTCCCCAGCCATATACATCATTGAGTCCCCAAAACAATTGTTCTTTGCTTGATCATTCTAAAAAACCCTAACACATGAATCAAAGGATCAGATGACATATATAGGAGTTCATAACAACCTCATGATTAAGATCATTGTGTATATGATCATCGTTTGATATGTTCGATTAATACTATGAAATGTTGTTTAAACAAGTAATAACAAATCACATCTGGTCTAGTTCTATATATCACTATATATAAAGTACCTCCACTAAAGTGTCTTATTACACTAGTAACGCGGATCTAGGTCACATGTATTAATAATACTTGTGGACCGTACTAGCAGTAATTAATCTAAAGATTCCATTACTTTATTTTACTACGAATTGTTTCAAGTTTATTATCTTAATCTCGATCCTCTCACAACTATATGAGATTAAGACACATAGATAATTTTTGACATTTTCTAATATTTACTTAATATTATCATATAATATCGGACATAGACTATATATATATAATAATTCAATTCAATTATTTATTTCATTAAAAATATTTGTCAACTACAACTACTTTAATGGCATAATTCCCAACAATCTCCCACTTGCCCTAAAGCCAATTGAGACATCTCTTTTAATATGTCAATCATATTCTCCTGACCAAATTTGTCTAATAAAGTCTTTGTAACAGTTTGTAAGAAATTTTTTTAAAGTTATCTTCAAGATCATTACATCAATTATGTAAAATTATCTTGAAATAAATGATAGTTCATTTCATGTGCTTTATCCTCTCATGATTTCTATTTCTTGTAGAATACTTGCATCTCCATTGCTTTTGTAATGAAATACTAGTTGTACATTCTAGTCTGAAACCCTTTCCAGAATGACTCAGAACTCAACTAAATCAAATAGCCTATTTAACTGCTCGTAGCTGTCACATTTCGGCTTTTGTGATGAAACATACAAATTTGAAATGTCTAACACATTTCTAGATTAATGTGTACGTTCCACATATATGGAAGCTGATCAATCTTTGAAGATTTAAAATCAATTCATCCCTTGGGATTTTAGGTCTCTACTTAAATGCACATACATATAATCTCTATTATAGTTAAGATACACAAAATTAAGTCCTTATAATTATTCAATGACTCAATCCATAATGGATTGACAATTGCTGACTATTCTCACCATTTAACAAATGTTAAAACATAACATTCGACACATTAAATAGTCTATCACTGAATTTTTGGAATACTTGTCTAATGTCATCCTTTTATAGTAAAAGAATAAATGTAGATTGATTATTTAGATAATACATCCTCCTGATCGGGAAGACAAAAAACCTTTCTTGGATTTTGTAAACTAAAGCATTTAAGCTTCTTGTCTATATAAGTAGCTTGAGACAGAGCCTAAGGATTGTTGTGTTATATTATTTCATATAAAATAATGTTAGATTAAATAATGTGACAAAATGTGATTTTTCACACAAATATGATTTGTCATACCTTGTAACATATTATTGAGAGTCACAAAAATTGGACACATGTGTGTGGGAAAATGTGACATATTTTGGAGTTACAAAATCAGTTACAAGTTTGTAACTCCCAAATATTACCCAATAATGTGTATATTATATGTTACACATTTGATGAAATATGGCTGTTGGAGACATATTTTTAACTCTCAATAGGTGTTTGGAGGTTACAAAATCCTGTAGGAAAGGATTTGGGACGTTTTGGAACGTTTTTGAAAAATGACTTTTTTGTGCTGAAAATGGCATGTGGCCGTGGCCACTGCCTTTTAGTGGCCGAGGCTTGGGGGATAGAAGCCA